>NW_016819732.1:0-1122 GCF_001698545.2 Rhinopithecus bieti | reverse complement strand
TCTCCTGCCTCAGCCTCCGGATTAGCTGGGATTACAGGTGCCCACTACCATGACTGGCTAATTTTTTTTTTTTTTTTTTTTTTTTTTTTTTTTTTTTTTTTTTTGCGATGGTGTCTCCCTCTGTTGCCCAGGCTAGTGTGCAGTGGTGAGATCTCGGCTCACTGCCAGCTCCACCTCCTGGGTTCACACCATTCTCCCGCCTCAGCCTCCTGAGTACAAGGGGCTACAGGCGCCCGCCACCACGCCCAGCTAATTTTTTGTATTTTTAGTAGAGACGGAGTTTCACCGTGTTAGCCAGGATTGTCTCCATCTCCTGACCACGCGATCCGCCCGCCTTGCCCTCCCAAAGTGCTGAGATTATAGGCGTGAGCCACCGTGCCCGGCCATGCCTGTCTAATTTTTGTATTTTTTTTTCTTTTTTTTTTTTTAAGTAGACAAGGTTTCGCCATATTGGCCAAGCTGGTCTCGAACTCCTCGCCTTAAATGATCCACCCGCCTCGGCTTCCCAAAGTTTTGAGATTACAGGCATGAGCCATTACACCCGGCCAGTAAGGGATTCCTTTTCAGGGAATAGATTTTTTTTTTTTCCTGCTTTCCCCACAAACTTACCTAGCCGTGTTATTTGAGTAAAATTTTCTTTCCTTCTCTCTGTCTCTGATCCTGGTTATATGGACACAAATTATCCCTCCCTGCATTATTTTCCAGTGTCAAGCAAGCATACCTTTCTCTCTTGCATTTTATAGTACTTTCTAAACTGGTCCAATCATTTTATCAATATTTCCAGTCTTAGTCATTTTTCTGAAAACTAAATTCCACCAATACCTGTTGAAAACCACTCAGTGCTCTCGTGCGATGAAAAAGAGAAAGGGTGGTAGAAGTAGTTTAACTCTTTTTACAGCTGTGGAAACAAAGGCCCGGGAGGTGAAGAAAACCGACCCAGGGTCACAGCAACATCAGCTACGCACACACAAAACAAGCACCAGGGCAGCATCCACAGTTTAGGAAGGAAGACAAACCGATTGACAGGTAAATGAAGTTATTGAAAAGCAGCTTCTAATTCAAAGGCACAGCCAAGGCCGGGCGCGGTGGCTCAGGCCTGTGGTCCCAGCACTTTGGGAGGCC
>NW_016819731.1:0-1122 GCF_001698545.2 Rhinopithecus bieti | reverse complement strand
TTTTTTGAGATGGAGTCTCGCTCTGTCCCCCAGGCTGGAGTACCATAGTGCGATCTCGGCTCACTGCAAGTTCCGCCTCCCGGGTTCACGCCATTCTCCTGCCTCAGCCTCCCGAGTAGCTGGGACCACAGGCGCCCGCTGCCACGCCTGGCTAATTTTTTGTATTTTTAGTAGAGACGGGGTTTCACCATGTTAGCCAGGATGGTCTCGATCTCCTGACCTCGTGATCCGCCCGTCTCGGCCTCCCAAAGTGCTGGGATTACAGGCGTGAGCCACCGCGCCCAGTCCTGACATGATCTTACACATAGAAAACCCTCAAGAGCCGGGCGCGGTGGCTCATGACTGCCATCCCAGCACTTTGAGAAGCCACGGCAGGCAGATAGCTTGAGTCAGGAGTCCAAGACCAGTCGGGGCAACACGGCAAGACCTCGTCTCCATAAAAAATATACAAAAATACAAAAGTAAGCCAGGCATGGTGGCACAAGCCTGTAGTCCCAGCTACTCAGGAGGCTGAGGTGACAGGATCTCTTGAGCCCAGGAGGCAGAGGCTGCATAAGCCGAGATCGCACCTCTGCACCCCAGCCTGGCGACACAGCCAGACCCTGCTTCTAAAAATACAAATATAAAATATTTTGTTTTAAAGATGAAAACAAAACTATTAGAACAAACAAAGTCAGAAAAGTTGAGGCTATAATATCAACACTTTAAAAAAAAATCAGTTGTTTCTTTTTTCTAGTTTCCAACTGAATGACCACAGAGGCTGGGGTCCTGGACTCTGTTTCCATTTCAAGAGTATTTTAGGGGCCTACTGCCGGTAAGATGCAGGCTGGTGTCTTCAGGTCACCTCACTCCCAGGGCCCTGACTCCCCCTCCCCTTAGTGGTGGGGGCTCAGGGTCTCCGGCGCTGTGGCAGGGGTAAGGGTGCAGCTCCCTCTTTATCACTCTCCCCACCTGTGCAGGTTTCTGCACACCTGTGGTTCTGGGACTGTGGGGTGGCTCCTCACGGCTCACACTGGGCCTTCCCTGTGGGACTTCCCATGTCGAAGTCCCCTCCCCTCCCCACAGGTGAGCACCAGCCCCTCCCTTCCCCACAGGTGAGCACTAGCCCCTCCCCTCCCCACA
>NW_016819730.1:0-1121 GCF_001698545.2 Rhinopithecus bieti | reverse complement strand
TTCTTTACAGAGGTCTTTCGCCTCCTTGGTTAGGTACATTCCGTAAGTATTTTATTTTATTTTATTTATTTTTTGCAGTTATTGTAAAAGGGGTTGAGGACTTGATTTGATTCTCCACTTGGTTGCTGTTGATGTATAGAAGAGTTTTGATTTGTGTACATTAACCTTGTATCTGGAAACTTTGCTAAGTTCTTTGATCAGTTCTAGGAGCTTTCTGGAGGAGTCCTGAGGGTTTTCTTTTCTTTTTTTTCCTTTCATCTTTTCTTTTTTCTTTTTTTTTTTTTGAGACAGAGTCTTGCTCTGTTGCCCAGGCTGGAGTGCAGTGATGCAATCTTGGCTCACTGCAACCTCTGCCTCCCTGGTTCAAGCAGTTCTCTCCTGCCTCAGCCTCCTGAGTAGCTGAGGCTACAGGTGCCCACCACCATGCCCGGCTAATTTTTGTATTTTTAGTAGAGAAAGGATTTCACCATATTGGCCAGACTGGTCTCGAACTTCTGACCTTGTGATCCATCTGCCTCAGACTCCCAAAGTGCTGGGATTACAGGCGTGAACCACTGTGCCTGGCCGTCTTTCGGATTTTCGAGGTAAATGATCATGTGGTCAGCAAACGGTGATGATTTGACTTCCTCTTTACCAGTTTGAATGCCCTTTATTTCTTTCTCTTGTCTGATTGCTCTGGCTAGGACTTCCAGTATTATGTTGAAGAGGAGTGGTAAGAGTGGGCATCCTTGTCTTATTCCAGTTCTCAGAGGGAATGCTTTCAACTTTTCCCCATTCAGTATTACATTGGCTGTGGGTTTGTCATAGATGGCTTTTATTACATTATATGTATTAGGCATGTCCCCATATACTGATTTTGCTGAGAATTTTAATCATAAAGGGATGCTGGATTTTACTGAATGCTTTTTCTGCATCTATTGAGATGATCATGTGATTTTGTTTTAATTCTGTTTATGTGGTGTATCACATTTATTGACTTGCATATGTGAAACCATTTCTGCATCCCTGGTGTGAAATCCACTTAATCATGGTGGATTATCTTTTTCATATGTTGTTGGATTTGGTTTGCTAGTATTTTGGAAAGGATTTTTGTGTCTATGTTCATCAGCGATATCGAACTC
>NW_016819729.1:0-1123 GCF_001698545.2 Rhinopithecus bieti | reverse complement strand
CGTCTAGGCCTCCCAAAGTGCTGGGATTACAGGCTTGAGCCACCGCGCCCGGCCACTTTTAGTTTTATTTTATTTTTTTGAGATGGAGTCTCACTCTGTTGCCCAGACTGGAGTGCAATGGCGTGATCTGGGTTCAAGTGATTCTTCTGCCTTGGCCTCCTGAGTAGATGGGATACAGGTGCACACCACCATGCCTGGCTAATTTTTCTATTTTTGTAGAGACAGGGTGTTTCCATGTTGGCCAGGCTGGTCTCGAACTCCTGAGCTCAAGTGATCCGCCTGCCTTGGCCTCCTCCCTAAGTTTTGGGATTACAGGCGTGAGCTACCACACCCGGCCTAATAAGTATGCTTTTAAAAGACAAATTCCTATCATTACCGTAAATGGAAAGCCAGTCTCACTGGCCATAAATAGAAGGTAACTATAAAATATAAATATTAGAGTATAAAACATTTATTTTTGCATTGTTAAACTGATCTCGGACACTATAAGTGATATGTGTCCTACACTTGAAAAATGCTACCCTTGAGGAGGGTTCTTAAATGGGGTCCACAGCCAGATTGCAAAGGTTTCCCAAGCCCTCTGGAATTGTGCACAAAAATGTATGTAGTGCTTACAGGCATTTTTCCAAAGAGAGGATCCTTAGCTTCCATCAGACTCACAAAGGGATTCAGAACCTAAGGAGGATTAAAAAAAAAAAAAGAAAAACTGTTCTATAATAACCCAAACTCCTAGAATAAATGTGAGATTCCTTCACTAGGTCCCCTGAAGTGGCCCATAGGGGGTTCTATAGCATCACACATTTTGGCAACTTACTATATCTATTCCTGCCTGATAAACTTGCTTAAAAATCCTTCTACACCTGAAAACCTGCAGTTTTCATTCTTGCCACAGGAAATTATAACTAGGAGTTGTTAACGTTTCTGAGAGCACAGGCTTTGGAATCAACCTAAGCTATGAGCTCCTTCAAGTTAGTTAACCTCTCCAAGGTACAGGTTCCTGTTTGTTATTTTTTTATTTTTTGAGACAGAGTCTTGCTGTGTTGCTCAGGCTGGAGTGTAGTGGCACTATCTCCGCTCACTGCAAGCTCCGCCTCCCAGGTTCACAGCATTCTCCTGCCTCAGC
>NW_016819728.1:0-3070 GCF_001698545.2 Rhinopithecus bieti | reverse complement strand
GACTCCGTCTCAAAAAAAAAAAAAAAAAAAAACTTAGCTGGGCATGGTGGCAGGTGCCTGTAGTCTTAGCTACTCTGGAGGCTGTGGCATGAGAATCACTTGAACCCAGGAGGCGGAGGTTGCAGTGAGCTGAGATCGTGCCACTGCACTCCAGTCTGGGTGACAGAGCGAAACTCCAGCTCAAAGGAAAAAAAAAAAACAAAAAGAAAGAGAAACAGAACAAAACTTTCAGGGTAAAAAAGCAAGTGTATGGAGTTGCAGGTAGAGAGTGCAGCACAGGCAAAGGCATGGAGGAGGGACAGGGTAACATGGGCAAAGCAGTAGAGCCTTAGGGCTGGAGCAGGCTCATGGGAAGGGTGGCACTGGTCAGGGATGAGCCTGGATAGGTGGGCTGGAGCCTTGAATGCCAAGCCAAGAAGCCTGCCTGCAGCAACGCAGTGGGGAGCCCTGGGAGGATGTCAGCCCAGATGTGCATGAGCAAGGCTGAGCTCTTAAGGTCACAGCTGGGCCAGTCTTCCCCTAAGTTCTGGGAACTAGGGAGGAACCTAGCCATTTCGTGGTGCCCCTCAAGCCTAGAATACAGCTGGTCTTCATAAACAACCACAGAACGGAATGGAATCGGTTGGATTGGGTTGAACTGAGCTGAGTTGGACTGGACTGGATTTTAGAATCCCTGCCTCCCAGGTCTCAGTGCCCAGTGGCAGATGCCAGTAGAGCAGGGAGCAGGATTCTGCTCATAGCCCCTGTGCGGTGCCAGGACACAGGAGGGGCGGGTATTCTGCTCACCTTGAGGTCACCGGATATGTTGGCCCCTGCCAGGATGCCTGTGGCCGAGGGAAAGAAGATGGAGAACATTCCGAAGAAGGTGCCATCTGGACCCCGCCAATCAGGCACCAAGTTCTGGACAAAAATGTCCGCTGGAAAAGCAAGGCCCGAGTAAGGCTCACCTGGAGGGCTTGACCCCCCTTGCTGGGACCTGATGGGCAGGCAGCCCCTGACCATGGGATTGGGTAATCCCATCCTCCCAGTGTCCACACAATGGGCCAGATTCCTGGGCAGAGAGTCCCTGTCCCCAGAGTCATGGTCAGGGCCTCGATTAGCACATACCCCGGTAGCTGAAGAAGCCTTTGGAGGCCTTGTCCTCAGATGGGGGGATCAGCGTCCCCACCAAGTAGTTGGCAAAGGAGACCATGATGACAAGGAAGAACAGCACCTGGGCCTGGGTGGGGGAGGGGGGGGGGCGAAGGACCCCAGAGGTCAGATAGTCTGGTTCTACCTCTCTGGGAAGCCCTGCCAGAAAATAATTTGCCCAGGGCCTGTTTCTCCATTATTCACTCACTCATTCATTCAACACCCATTATGCAGCAGGATCTGTTCAAGGAGTTGGGAATATAGATGGTATAGAGTTCAAGACCATCAAAGCCTCTTGTCTTGGCTGATAAATAAGGAGGATGAATTTAAAGTAAGAAGAGGTTTGGTAGGCTGAGGTGGGAGGATCACCTGAGGTCAGGAATTTGAGACCAGCCTGGCCAACATGGGGAAACCCTGTCTCTACTAAAAATACAGGCTGAATGCAGTGGCTCAAGCCTATAATCTCAGCACTTTGGGAGGCCGACGTGGGTGCATCACCTGAGGTCAGGAGTTCGAGATCAGCCTGGCCAACATGGTGAAACCCCCACCTATACTAAAAACACAAAAATTAGCCAGGCGTGGTGGTGGGCGCCTATAATCCTAGCTACTCAGGAGGCTGAGGCAGGAGAACCACTTGAGACCAGGAGGCAGAGGTTGCAGTGAGCCGAGATCACACCTCTGCACCCCAGCCTAGGTGACAGAACGAGACTCCATCTCAAAAACAAATAAATAGGCCGGGTGCAGTGGCTCAAGCCTGTAATCCCAGCACTTTGGGAGGCCGAGACGGGCGGATCACGAGGTCAGGAGATCGAGACCATCCTGGCTAACATGGTGAAACCCCGTCTCTACTAAAATACAAAAAACTAGCCGGGCGACGTGGCGGGCGCCTGTAGTCCCAGCTACTTGGGAGGCTGAGGCAGGAGAATGGCGTGAACCCGGGAGGCGGAGCTTGCAGTGAGCTGAGATCCGGCCACTGCACTCCAGCCTGGGCGGCAGAGCGAGACTCCGTCTCAAAAAAAAAAAAAAAAAAAAAAAAAAAAAAAAAAACAAATAAATAAATAAAGTAAGAAGAGGGAGTGTGATGGGGACTGGGTGGAGCTCATTTAGCAGGATGGCCTGGGAAGGTGTCACCAGAGAGAAGGTGTTTAGCAGACACCTAAAGTGGGAGAACGAACAAGTCAGAGAACAGTCTGGGGAAGGGCATCCGAGGAAGAGAGAGGAGGTCACCCTCTGACAGCTGCAGGTCAGAGAATGTGGGGAGAGGACAGGCTGCAGGGGCAAGGTCCTGCCCTGCCTGTAGGGCCTGTCCGGCCGAGTCTGCCAGCAGGATCCGTGGTTCAGCTGAAGGCCACACCTCCCCAGGCTCCCTTGCAGCCATGTGTGACAGCAATAGTGCAGCTTCCAGATGGTGCCACAAAAAGAAAGAGAAAAGGGAATTCCCTCCCTTTCATTTCCCCCTTCTTTGCTTTCCCTCTGACTGGAGGGCATGTGGGCATGGTGGACCAGGTAGACAAAGGCCACGTGCAGGCATGGAGGGAGCACAAGACGGAAGGAGTCTGGGTGCCCAGCCCCCTGGAGCCACCATGCCCACCCTGGGCCATGTGGAACCTAGATTGTCACACAAAAGAGATACAAAGCAGCAGGGCACGGTGGCTCACACCTGTAATCCCAGCACTTTGGGAGGCCAAGGCGGGCAGATCACTTGAGGTCAGGAGTTTGCGACCAGCCTGACCAACACGGTGAAACCCCATCTCTACAAAAAATACAAAAATTAGCTGGGTATGGTGACAGGTGCCTGTAATCCCAGCTACTCAGGAGGCTGAGGCAGGAGAATCGCTTGAACCTGGGAGGTGGAGGTTGCAGTGAGCCGAGATGGTACCACTGCACTCCAGCGTGGGAATCGAGCAAGATTCTGTCTCAAAAAAAAAAAAAAAAAGAA
>NW_016819727.1:0-276 GCF_001698545.2 Rhinopithecus bieti | reverse complement strand
GAGGCAGGCAGATCACCTGAGGTCGGTAGTTCGAGAGTAGCCTGACCAACATGGAGAAACCCTGTAACTACTAAAAGTACAAAATTAGCCAGGTGTGGTGGCACATGCCTGTAATCCCAGCTACTCGGGAGGCTGAGGCAGGAGAATCACTTGAACCCGGGAGACAGAGGTTGCAATGAGCCAAGATCACACCATTGCACTCCAGCCTGGGCAACAAGAGCGAAATTCTGTCTCCAAAAAAAAAAAAAAAAGATTCCATTTTGCTAGCTTTTAATT
>NW_016819726.1:0-2072 GCF_001698545.2 Rhinopithecus bieti | reverse complement strand
AATGCTACTTTTGGTTTTATCTGAGGATATTTCCTTTCTCACCATAGGCTCTAATGTGCTCCCAAATATCCTATTGCAGATACCACAAAAACAGTGTTATCAAACTGCTCAATGAAAGGAACAGTGTAACTCTGTGAGATGAGTTCACACATGACAAAGAACTTTCTCAGAAAGCTTCTTTCTAGTTTTAATCTGTGGATATTTCTCTTTTCACTAAAGGCCTCAATGCACTCCAAAATACACCTTTGCAGATGCCATGAAAAGAGTGTTAGGAAACGGCTCCATGGAAAGAAAGGTGTAATATTTTGAGTTGGAAAAACACACCACAAAGAACTTTCTCAGAAAGCTTCTTTCTAGTTTTTATCTGAGGATATTTCCTTTGTCACTGTAGGATTCTATGCCCTCCAAAATATCCCTTCTCTAATTCACCAAAAACTGTGCTACCAAGCTGATCCATGAAAAGAATCATGTAACTCTGTGAGATGAATTTACAAATCACAAAGCGGTTTCTCAGAATGCTTGTTTCTAGTTTTTACGTGAGGAAGTTTCCATTGTCACCATAAACTTCAATGCACTCTGAAATATCCCATTGAGGACTCCAAGAAAACAGTCTTAGCAAACTGATCAACGAAAAGAGAAGTGTAAATCTGTGAGATGAACTCATACATCCCAGAGCAGTTTGTCAGAAAGCTTCCTTCTAGTTTTTATCTGAGGATATTTCCTTTTTCACCATATTCCTCAATGCGCTCCCAAAGATTTGTCTGCAGATCCATCAAAAACAGTGTTCGTAAACTGCTCCATGAAAAGAAAGGTGAAACTCTGTGAACTGAATTCATGCATTACAAAGAAGTTTCTCAGAAAACTTCACTTTAGTTTTTATCTAAGGATGTTTCCTTTGTCACCATTGACTTCAATGCAATCCAAAATATTCTTCCTCAGATTCCCCAAAAAGAGTGCTACCAAACTGATCCATGAAAAGAATCATGTAACTCTGTGAGATGAATTAACACATCACAAAGCAGTTTCTCAGAAAGCGTGTATCTAGTTTTTATCAGAGGATATTTCCCTTGTCTCCATAAGCTTCAACACGATCCAAAATATCCCTTATCAGATTCCCCAAAAACAGTGCTACCACACTGCTCAATGAAAAACATCGTGTAACTCTGTGAGATGAAGTCACAAATCACAAAGCAGTTTCTCAGACAGTTTCTTTCTGGTTTTTGTCTGAGGATGTTTTGTTTGTCACCATAAGCTTCAATACACTCCGAAATAGCACACTGCAGATTCCAAGAAAACAATGTTAGCAAACTACTCAAAGAAATGAACAGTATAACTCTGTGAGATGAATTCACACATAATAAATAGTTTCCCAGGAAGCTTCTTTGTAGTTTTCTTCCGGGGATATTTATATTTTCACCATAGGCCAAAAGACCCTCCCAAATATCCCTTTCCAGATTCCATGAAAACAGTGTTAGCAAATTGCTCCATGAATAGAACGGTGTAACTCTATAAGACGAATTCATACTTCACAAAGAGCATTCTCAGAAATCTTCTGTCTAGCGTTTATCTGAGGATTTTCCCTTTCTCACCACAGGCTTCAATGCCATCCACAATATTCCATCTCAGATTCCCCAAAAACAGTGCTAACTGTCCCATGAAAAGAATCTTGTAACTCTGTGGGATAAATTCAAAAATCACAAAGCAGTTTCTCAGAATGCGTCTTTCTAGTTTTTGTCTGATGATATTTCCTTTGCCACCGTAAGCTTCAATGTGCTCTGAAATATCCCACTGCAGATTCCAAGAAAACAATGTTAGCAAATTACTCAATGAAAAGAAAGTGTAACTCTATGAGATGAATTGACATATCACAAAGAATTTTCTCAGAAAGCTTTCTAGTTTTCTTCTGAGGATATTTCATTTGTCACCATAGGCTTCAATGCGATCCAAAATATACCTATGCAGATTCCACGAAAACAGTGTTAGCAAACTGCTCCATGAGAAGAAAGGTGTAACCATGTGAGATGAAAAAACACATAACAAAGAACTTTCTCAGAATGCTTCTGTCTAGTTTT
>NW_016819725.1:0-827 GCF_001698545.2 Rhinopithecus bieti | reverse complement strand
AAGAAAGATGTAACTCTGTGAGATGAATTCACCCATCACAAAGCAGTTTCTCAAAAAGCTTCTTTCTAGTTTAAATCTGAGGATATTTCCTTTTTCATCATAGGCTTCAATGTGCTCAAAAATAACTCCTCTCAGATACACAAAAGCAGTGATATGGAGCTGCTCAATCAACAGAAACGTTAAACTCCTGGAGATGAATACACACATCACAAAACCACTTCTCAAAAAGTTTCTCTGTAGTTTTTATCTGAAATTATTTCCATTTTCACCATAGGCCTCTAGGAGCTCCAGAATATCCCTTTGCAGATTCCATAAAAATAGTGCTACCAAACTGCTACAGAAAACAAAAGTGTAACTCTGCGTGATGAATTCATTCATCACAAAGAAATTTCTCAGAAAGCTTCTTTCTATTTTTTTCTCAGGATATGTCATTTTCCACCATTCGATTCCATGCACTCCCAAATATCCCTTCTCAAACACCACAAAAACAGTGATGCCAAACAGCTGTCTCAACATAAAACTTTACCTCTATGAGATGAATGCACACATCACAAAGGAGTTACCAGAAACTTTCTCCCCAGTTTTTACTTGAAGATATTTCCTTTTTCAACATTGGCCTCCATCCGCTCTCAAAATATTCCACGAAAACACTGTTAAGAAACTGCTCAATGAAGTGGATGATTTATCTCTGTGAGATGAATAGTGACATCAGAAATCAGTTTCTCAGAAAGCTTCTTCCAAGTTTTTATCTGAGGATATTCCCTTTTCCACCGTAGGCCTCAATGTGCTCCCAAATATCCCTTTGCAGTTTCCACAAAAACAGTATT
>NW_016819724.1:0-260 GCF_001698545.2 Rhinopithecus bieti | reverse complement strand
CCGGTTTGATCCGGTCTGGACTAGTTTGATCCGGTTTGATCCGGTTTGATCCGGTCCGATCCGGTTTGATCCGGTTTGATCCGGTCTGGACTAGTTTGATCCGGTTTGATCCGGTCTAGACTGGTTCGATCCGGTTTGATCCGGTCCGGTTTGATCCGGTTTGATCCGGCCCGGACTGGTTTGATCCGGTTTGATCCGGTCTGGACTGGTTTGATCCGGTTTGATCCGGTCTGGATCCGGTTTGATCCGGTCTGGACTGG
>NW_016819723.1:0-1883 GCF_001698545.2 Rhinopithecus bieti | reverse complement strand
GTTTGCTAACACTGTTTTCATGGAATCTGCAAAGGGATATTTGGGAGCACATTGATGCATTTAGTGAAAAATGAAATATCCTCACAATATAAGGAGAAAGAATCTTTCTGAGAAACTGCTTTGTGATGTGTGAATTCATCTCACAGAGTTACATGATTCTTTTCATGGAGCAGTTTGGTCGCACTGTTTTTGTGGAATCTGTAATAGGATACTTGGGAGTGCATTGAAGCCACTGGTGACAAATGAAATATCCTCAGATAAAATCCAGAAACAAGCTTTCTGAGAAACTGCTCTGTGATGTGTGAATCCATCTCACAGAGTTACACCATTCTTTTCGTTGAGAAGTTTGCTAACACTTTTTTCGTTTAATCTGCAAAGAGATATTTGGGAGGGAATTGAGGAATATGTTGAGAAAGGAAATCTCTTCAGATAAAAACTAGAAAGAAGTTATCTGAGTAACATCTTTGTGATATGTGCATTCATCTCACAGAGTTACACCATCCTTTTCATAGAACAGTGTTGTAGAACTGTTTTTGGGGAAACTGAGTGAGGATATTTTGGGTCACATTGAAGCCTATGGTGACAATGGTGATATCCTCAGACAAAACCAAAAGAAGTTTTCTGAGAAACTGCTTTGCGATGTGTGAATTCATCTCACAGATTTACACCTTTGCTTTTATGGAGAAGTTTGCTAACACTATTTTCCTGGAATGTTCAAAGGGATATTCATGAGTACATTGAGGCAAGTGGTGAAAAAGGATATATCTTCAGACAAAAATTAGAAAGAAGGTTCCTGAGAAACTGCTTTGTGATTTCTGAATTCGTCTCACAGAGTTACATGATCCTTTTCTTGGAGCAGTTTGGTAGCACTCTTTTTGGGTAATCTGAGAAGGGATATTTTGGATTGCATTGAAGCCTATGGTGACAAAGGAAATATCTTCAGGTAAAAACTAGAAAAAAGATTTCTGAGGAACTTATTTTGATATGTGAATTCATCTCACAGAGTTACACTGGTATTTTCATTTAGAATTTTTCTAAAACATTTTTTCTGTAATCTGCAATGGGATATTCCAGAGTGCATTGAGGAATATGGTGAAAGGGGAAATATCATCAGACAAAAACTAGAAACAAGCATTCTGGGAAACAGCTATGTGATGTGTGAATTCATCTCACAGAGTTACACTGTTCTTTGCATTGAGCAGTGTGCTTACACTGTTTTCTTGGAATCTACAATCTGATATTTTGGAGTGCATTGGAGCTTATGGAGACAAAGGAAATATCCTCATATAAAAGTTAGAAAGAAGGTTTCTGAGAAACGTCTTTTTGATATGTCAATTCATGTCACAGAGTTACACTGACTTTTTTTTGAGAAGTTTGCTAACGCTTTTTTCTTGGAATCTGTGATGGGATATTCCAGAGTACACAGAAGAATATGGTGAAAAGGGAAATATCCTCAGATAAAAACTAGAAATAAGCATTCTGAGAAACAGCTTTGTGATATGTGAATTCATCTTCTAGAGTTACACTGTTCTTTACATTGAGAAGTTTGCTTACACTGTTTTCTTGGAATCTGCAATCTGACATTTCAGAGCGTATTGAAGCTTATAGAGACAAAGAAAATATCCTCATATACAATCTAGAAAGAAGCTTTCTGAGAGACTGATTTCTGACATGTGAATTAATCTCACAGAGGTACACTGCTCTTTTCATTGAGCAGTTTGATAATATTGTTTTCTTGGAATCTGCAAAGGGATATTTCAGAGTGCTTTGAAGCTTATGTGAATTCATATAAAAACTAGAAAGAAGCTTTCTGAGAAAGCGCTTTGTGATTTGTAAATTCATCTCACAGGGTTACACGATTCCTTTCATGAATCAGTTTGCTA
>NW_016819722.1:0-1119 GCF_001698545.2 Rhinopithecus bieti | reverse complement strand
TCCCTCCCTCCCTCCCTTCCTTCCTTCCTTCCCTCGCTCCCTCCCTCTTGAAGCTCCCCTCAGAAAGAATAGATTGTAGCTGGTGGCAAAATTTCTCTCTGTCTGACCTTTAAAATTGTCAGATTTTTAGTCCCTTTTTCCTGTGAGTTAATCTTTCCTAGATGCAGAGAAGGTAGGTAAGGTATGTGTGTGTGTTGTGGGGGTGGCCTCAAAGAAGACTGCTTGCATCTGTAGATTTCCTCTAAGGATGCAATCTCCTCTACAATAAGATGGCTTTTCCAAGCCATCCCCATGTCTGCAGCCCCTCTGAATAGCAGTGTCCAAATATGCCAAATAAATATATTTTGGGGTGGCATATTTTTGTTTTCTTCACAGAGACTGGCCCTCACCAAATCTGGCCAAACCTGCCAGATCCTTGATGTTAGACCTCCCAGACTCTAGAACTATGAGAAATAAATTTCTATTATTTACAAGTTACCCAGTTTGTGGTATTTTGTTAGAGCAGCAGAAATGGACCAAGTCAAAGATATTACTTAACCTTCACTTACCTTTATCTGATACCCTTGTTTTCTTTACATAGGTCCCAGTTTCCAACCTATATAATTTTCTTCTTTCTGAATTCCTTTAAGATTTCTTAAAGGACAGGTCTACTGGTGATGAATTCTCTTCGTTTTTGTTTGCCTGAGAAAGCTTTTTTTTTTCCTCCTTCACTATTGATAGATAATTTTGCTGGGTAGAGAATTCTAGGTTTGGTGACTTGTTTTCTTTTAGCACTTTAAATATTTCACTCCACTTTCTTCTTGCTTGCGTGGTTTCTGACAAAATGTCTTCTGTAATTCTCCTGTAAATACATTTTTTATTTATTTAAATTTTTAACCTCTGGCTTCTTCCAATATTTTCTCTTTGCATTTTGTTGTTTTCAGTTTGAATATGACAGGAATAACTGTTACTTGATTTTTTTCTGGATATGTAGTTTGGTGTTTGTCATTAATTTGGGGAAGTCCTTGGCCATTATTATTTCAAATTTTTTTTCCATTATGTTCTCTCTATTCCACTTACACATTACACCTTTTGAAATGTATCTCATAGTTCTTCGATGTTATATTCTGTTTTTTTTTT
>NW_016819721.1:0-1017 GCF_001698545.2 Rhinopithecus bieti | reverse complement strand
AGAAAGCTTCTTTTTTGTTTTATCTGAGGATGTTTCCTTTGTCACCATAGGCTTCAATGTGCTCCCAAATATCCTATTGCAGATTCAATGAAAACAGTGTTATCAAACTGCTTAATGAAAAGAATAGTGTAATTCTTTGAGATGAATTCACACATCACAGAGCAGTTTCTCAGAAAGCTTCTTTCTAGCTTTTATCTGAGGATATTTCCTTTTTCAGTATAGGCCTGAATGCACTCCCAAATATCCCTTTACAGATTCCACGGAAACAGGGTGCAAAGTACTACATGAAATGAGATAGTTAACTCTGTGAGATGAATTCACACACCGCAAAGTACTGTCTCAGAAAACTTCTTTCTAGTTTTTAATCTGAGTTTATTTCTTTTGTCACCAGTGACTTCAACACGATCCAAAATATTCATTCCCAGATTCCCCAAAACAGTGCTACCAAAGAGATCCATGAAAAGAGTCATGTATCTCTCTGAGATGAATTGAACACATCACAAATCATGTTTTCGGAAATTTTGTCTGATTTTTATTTGAGGCTATTTCCTTTGTCACCATAAGCTTCAATGCACTCTGAAATACCTCATTGCAGATTGCAAGAAAACAGGGTTATCAAACAGCTAAGTGAACAGAACGGTGTAACTCTCTGATATGAATTCACACATCACAACGCAGATTCTCAGAAAGCTTCTTTCTAATTTTTATCTGAGGATATTTCCTTTTTCTCCATAGGCCTCAATGCACTCCAGAATATCACCTTGCAGATTCCACGAAAACAGTTTGAGCAAGCCTCTCCAAGAAAAGAAAGGTGTAACTCTGTGAGATGAATTCCCAAATCACAAAGTTGCTTCTCAGAAAGCTTCTTTCTAGTTTTTGACTAAGGATATTTCCTTTGTCACCATAAGCCTCAATGCGCTCCAAAGTATTCCATTGCAGATTCCAAGAAAACACTGTTAGCAAACTGCTCAATGAAAAGAACAGTGAAATTCTGTGAGAAGAATTCACACATCACAA
>NW_016819720.1:10511-14794 GCF_001698545.2 Rhinopithecus bieti | reverse complement strand
AAAAGAAAAGCTGGAGGCATCACGCTACCTGTCTTCAAACTATACCACGAGGCTACAGTAACCAAAACAACACGGTATATCTGTTTTGGTACCGACAGATATATATATCTGTCTATAGACCAATGGGACAGAACAGACGCTTCAGAAATAATACCACACATCTACAATCATCTGATCATTGACAAACCTGATGAAAACAAGCAATGGGGAAAGATTCCCTATTCAATAAATGGTGCTGGGAAAACGGGCTAGCCATATGCAGAAAACAGAAACTGGACTCCTTCCTTACACCTTATACAAAAATTAACTCAAGATGGATTAAAGGCTTAAACATAAAACCTAAAACCATAAAACCTTAGAAGAAAACCTAGGCAATACCTTTCAGGACACAGGCATGGGCAAAAACTTCATGACTAAAACACCAAAAGCAATTGCAACAAAAGCCAAAATTGACAAATGGGATTTAATTAAACTAAAGAGCTTCTGCAAAGCAAAATAAACTATCATCAGTGAACAGGCAACCTACAGAATGGGAGAAAAGTTTTGCAATCTACCCATCTGACAAAGGTCTAGTATCCAGACTCTAGAGGCATCTTAAACAAATTTACAACAGAAAACAACCCCACCAAAAGAGGGTGAAGGAAATGAACAGACATTTCTCAAAAGAAGTCATTTATGTGGCCAACAAACTTATGAAAAAATGCTTATGGTCACTGGTCATTAAAGAAATGCAAATCAAAACCACAATGAGATACCATCTCATGTCAGTTAGAATGGTGGTCATTTAAAAGTCAGGAAACAACAGATGTTGGCAAGGCTGTGGAGAAATAGGAATGCTTTTACACTGTTGGTGGGAATGTAAAGTAGTTCAATCACTGTGGAAGACAGTGTGACAATCCCTCGAGGATCTAGAACCAGAGATACCATTTGACCCAGGAATGCCATTACTAGGTATAGACCCAAAGGATTACAAATCATTCTACTATAAAGACACATGAACACATGTGTTTATTGCACCACTATTTACAATAGCAAAGACTTGCATCCAACCCGAATGCCCATCAATGACAGACTGGATAAAGAAAATGTGAAACACATACACCATGAAATACTATACAGTCATAAAAAAGAATGAGTTCATGTCCTTTGCATGGGCATGGATCAAGCTGGAAACCATCAATTTCAGCAAACTAACACAGGAACAGAAAACCACACCACATGTTTTTACTGATAAGTGGGAGTTGAACAATGAGAACACATGGACACAGGAAGGGGAACATCACATACTGGGGCCTGTTGTGGGGTGGGGGTCATGGAGAGGGAGAGCATTAGAACAAATATTTAATGCATGTGGGGCTTAAAACCTATACGACGAGTTGATAGGTGCAGCAAAGCACCATGGCACATGAATACCTATGTAACAAACCTGCACATTCTGCACATATATCCCAGAACTTAAAGTAAAATAAAAAAAGAAAAAATATATATGTATATATAAATACAAAAGAATAGTGAAGAGAAATTGAGGGTATATTGAGAAACTCCAACATTCATATAATAAAAGTTTCAAGAGAATTATAAAGGATTAATAACTGAGGATAAATTGCTAATGACTTTCCAGATTTGAAGAAAGACATGAGTTCTCAAAAGTCCACTGAACAGGATAAATACAAGTAAACCCACTCCAAGGCACACTGAATAAAACCTTATAACATCAAGAATAAAGTGTCAGGGAAGGTGGGTGCTTGATACAATGGCAGTGGTGCTGAGTTGGGTACTGCTTGAGGTGTGTCAGTCTTCATAACCTCTGAGAAGCCAGAGGTATTTTCTGCATTTGATATATTTCTTATCTGAAATAATTTTCCCTCATTATTTCCAATATTATTTTAAGTGAAATATGCCATAGAGATGCTCAAGCTTTGTTTCATAGCCATTAGTATACAGACTTCAGAGGTATCTTATCTGTGTGCCTAGCTACAGAAAAGAGAATTATACCTATTGCCCTGCAGCAGTGAGAAAATTGTAGATATTGTCAGGAGTAGGCTATTGCTGATTATAAGACTTTAACTGATAAAGCTACTGTACAGACACAGACTGCTGGCTCACCTGCAATAAAACAATAACACTGGAGATTTTTAAAAATTCAAACCTAGCTGTGCAATTTAGAGAAGATGAAGATATAGATGCCACACTTCATTCCATGGAAATAATCGCCAGATGTTTCATATGAACTCTTCTGGGGCTTCTTGTACAATGTGATGGTTGAGCAACTGGCTCTGCCTCAGAGGATGCTGAGAGCTTTTTGCAAGAAGTTTACCATAAGTTACTGAAGCCCTACAGCATTAAAAATTAGAAATAATTCAAATACGTTAAAATGCATAGAACATACATATTCAATTTGATCAACTCTGACAATTGCATACACCCATGTAACTACAATTCAGCATGAGATGTGGAACATTTCTTTCACCCCAGAGGATTTTCTCATCCTCTTTCCAATCTTCACTCACCCTTGTAACTACTTTCTGTCTTCTATCATCATAGATTAGTTGTGCTTGTGTTTGTACTTTATCTAAAAAGAATTATATGACATTAATAATAAATCATAATAAAGCAACAATCTTAAGAGCCGCTAGAGGGGAAAACGCTTTATTCTAAAGGAAGATCAACTAGACTGAGGGCAAAAAACAATGGATACTAGAAATACTTATAAATGTTGAAGTAAAATAACTGTCACTCGTAAGTTTGTACTCAACTATTCAAGTGTGAGAGCAAAATAAAGACATTTTCCATCATTAGAGTCAACTAAAGATCATCACTATACCCACAGATAAACAATGTTTTTTAGTAGTATGAGGAGCGAAGCCACAGGGAAAATATGGGGGAAAGAGAAACAACAATGAAGAAAGAAACTAACAGGCTGTGTTTATTGTGACTATAAAATTATAACTGATTTTTTTTTGTGTGTTTAAAAGGGTAAAGAAAAAAAAAACTGTGTCCAAAATAATAAGTAGGGGTTCAATGGGTAGTTCCAGAATACTAAGGTTTTTGCCATAGTTAAAAGGATAGGAAATATTGAGTAACGAAAGATTTTGTTAGAAATATTAATTGTGTGTACATCTAAAAAATTTAAAGGCAAACACAGTAAGAACATAATCTGCAGCATCCAAAGCAGCAGAGGAAATAAGGGACAAAGAAGCCAAGGAAAGTGATGTTAAACTCAAAACTTGGCCAGGCGCAGTGGCTCACGCCTGTAATCCTCCCACTTTGGGAGGCCAAGGCAGGTAGATCACTTGAGCCAGGAGTTCAAGACTAACCTGGACAACATGGCGAGACTCCAGCTCTACCAGAAATACAAAAATTAGCCAGGTGTGGTAGCATGTAGTCTCAGTAACTTGGGAGGCAGAGGTGGGAAAATCGCTTGTGCCCCAAAAGGTCAAGGCTGCAGTGAGCCATGATTACGCCACTGAATTCCAGCCTGAGCGATAGAGCAAGACCTTGTCTTGAAACAAACAAACAAACTGAAAACCCCCCAAAATAGTAGAAATGAGTCAAAATCTATTCATAAACATAATAATGTAAAAAAGTTAACTTCATCTAATAAAGACAAGATAACCAGAATCATTTTTAAATAATTGAGCTATATAGTATTTCTAAGAGCTACATCTAAAAGAAAAAACATCAAAAAATTAAATATTGGAGAAAATAGAATTAAAGGCAAAAAGCATCAATAGAGGGACACTCCAAAATAATAAAAGAAACAGTGCATCATGGACTTGGATGCATGTCTCCAGGTAGCAACAAAACAGATAAAACAAAAACTGACAGAATTACGAGGAGACATTTATGAATCTGCAAACAAGACAGAATTGCACTCTCCTTTATTATATTAGAAACAGAGAAAAAGAACAAAAGCCCTAGAATACCCTAAAGCATATTAAAGAAAATACAGTGGGGAGACTTTTCCTACCAAACACCAAGTCTTATTATAAAGCTATAGTAAATTAAGACCATTATTAATAAAGGGAAAACAAAAGGCCCAAAGGAAAAATAGAGTCAAGAAACAAACCCATATAAATTTAAAAGTCCCAATAAATAAATCCCAATAAAGTTAAAGATTAACCTATATATAAAAACCTGCACCCAAGAAATAACCTCATTTTCTTCAAGAATTTGCAAAATTTACCATGTCTTAAAAATTTCAAATAATATGTAACGTATTCACTTTCTCTAATCACAACGCAATTAACTATGAAATATAGTAAAAATAAGAAAAAATGCTT
>NW_016819720.1:5147-7957 GCF_001698545.2 Rhinopithecus bieti | reverse complement strand
AAAAAAAAAAAAAAAGCATGCCAACAATAACATCGAGCTTTGACAAGAATGGAAGGAAATATTCTCATCCACTAGTTGTAAGAGTGTAAACTGGTACAAATATATAAAAGGCAATTTGTCTGTGTTTATTACAAGTTATAATTTGAGTACCTTAAGATTCTGACATTTTAACTTCCAGGCATGTATTCTAGAATGCACTTGTAACTATGATTAAGGAAACAGGAGAGGGTGCACCCCACACTACTGCTTGGAATGCTGAAAATAGTTAAAATGTCCATCAATGTGGATGGCAACGGGGACTTAAATACCGTAAAACTATACTAAGGAGCACTATGTAGCTTTAACACACACACACACACACACACACACACACACACACACACGCTGGGCATGGCTGCTCATGTCTGTAATCCCAGCACTTTGGGAGGCGGAGGCACTTTGGGCAGATCACCTGTGGTCAGAAGTCCGAGACCAGCCTGGCCAACATGGTGAAACCCCGTCTCTGCCAAAAACACAAAAATTAGCCAGGCATGGTGGCACGTGCCTGTAATCCCAGCAATTCGGGAGGTCGAGGCAGGAGAATCTCTTGAACCCGGAAGGCAGAGGTTGCAGTGAGACAAGACTGTACCATTGCACTCCAGCTTAGGCGATAAAAGCGAAACTCCATCTCAATATATATATATATTAGGAAGACTGAGCGCAGGTCAGGAGAACTGTTTAGTGAAAAAATTCAAGTTGTAGTTTATTGGAATCTACCAGAGGAATTACTTGTATTGAGGAGAGGATTCAGGCATAAGTGGTAATGACCAAAAGCCTACCTGTAGTGATGGTAAGGCCCATGATGTCGCAGAATTGACCAGAAGACTGCCTCTAGAGAAGAGAAATACCCTATTATGGCGACACAAATGCTACCATCCTCCATCGCAAAAGAGTACCACACTCAAGGGGTGCAGCTCTCCACAGGCCTTCCTATATTACTTAGGAATTTACGTGAGTGAACCCACCCAGGAAAAAGAGAGACATTATGATGCTGGGTGGAGCTAACTGGAAGCCTGCCAATAGAAATGCAAGGTACCCTATGGTGGGTGGTTCACCCATATGTGGACTTGTATGATAAAGAGGACCCCTATGTGGGAAGGGCTGTTCAGTGGACTGCCTATAAATAGAAAATACATAATTGCCATGGGCAGGCCTACTGAGATGCCTCCCAATATGAGAATACCACTCTGGTGTTGGTAAGATTGAGCATAGGACTGACCGTGTGATATGGAAGGACCTGATGTGTACTCAGAAGAATAGAGAACTCCTTGCAGAGAAAGATCCTATGGTATATGCAGGTATTTACCAAGAGAAATGAGAACAACTTTTACGTGGGTGGAACTGACTAGAAGCCTGCTTCTACAGAAGAGAAATACTCTGGGTTGAGAGGGAATGAAGAGAAGCCTTCGAATAAAGAATAGAAGAACCTTGGTTATAGACGGGGTTCACTAGAAGCCTGCAAACCATAAGAAGGACTTGATGGGGATGGGGCTGTCCAAAGACTTGCCTTGTAATGATGATGGTGAAGACATTTTTCTGGTTGGAGCTGGCAGAGAGGTTTGATTGTATTAATAAAAAGGACTCTGGAAGATGGCCAAATAGGAACAGCTCCAACCTCCAGCTCGCAGCGTGAGTGACACAGAAGACAGGTGATTTCTGCATTTTCAAATGAGGTACTGGGTTCATGTCACTGGGGCGTGTCGGACAGTTGGCGCTGGCCGGCAGGTGTAGCCCGATGAGCCAGAGCTGAAGCAGGGTGAGGCGTCACCTCATCTGGGAAGTGCAAGGGGGAAGGGAATTCCTTTTCCTAGCCAAAGGAAATTGAGACATACAACACCAGGAAAATCGGGTAACTCCCACCCTAATACTGCGCTTTACCAAGGGTCTTAGCAAATGGCACATCAGGAGATTATATCCCACACCTGGCCTGGAGGGTCCAACGCCCATGGAGCCTCCCTCATTGCTAGGACAACAGTCTGAGATCTAACTGCAAGGATATCCAGGAATTGAACTATTCTCTACACCAAGCGGACCTAATAGACATCTACAGAACTCTCCACCCGAAATCAACAGAATATACATTCTTCTCAGTACCACATCGCACTTATTCCAAAATTGACCACATAGTTGTAAGTAAAGCACTCCTCAGCAAATGAAAAAGAATAGAAAATATAACAAACTGTCTTTCAGACCACAGTGCAATTAAACTAGAACTCAGGACTAAGAAACTCAATCAAAACCGCTCAACTACATGGAAACTGAGCAACCTGCTGCTGAATGACTACTGGGTACATAATAAAACGAAGGCAGTAATACAAATGTTCTTTGAAACCAATGAGAACAAAGATACAACATACCACAATCTCTGGGACACATTGAAAGCAGTGTGTAGAGAGAAATTTAGAGCACTAAATGCCCACAAGAGAAAGTAGGAATGATCGAAAATTGGCGCCCTAACATCACAATTAAAAGAATTAGAGAAATAAGAGCAAACACATTCAACAGCTAGCAGAAGGCAAGAAATAACTAAGATCAGAGCAGAACTGAAGGAGATAGAGACACAAAAAAACCCTCCAAAAAATCAATGAATCCAGGAGCTGGTTTTTTGAAAAGATCAACAAAATTGATAGACCGCTAGCAAGACTAATAAAGAAGAAAAGAGAGAAGAATCAAATAGATGCAATAAAAAATGATAAAGGGGATTATCACCACCGACCCCACAGAAATACAAACTACCATCAGAGAATACTATAAACACCTCTACGCAAATC
>NW_016819720.1:0-2193 GCF_001698545.2 Rhinopithecus bieti | reverse complement strand
ATGGGTGCAGCACACCAATATGGCACAAGTATACATATGTAACAAACCTGCACGTTATGCACATGTACCCTAGAACTTAAAGTATAATAATAAAAATTTAAAAATAAAAAATAAATTAAAAAAATCAGGAAACAACAGGTGCTGGAGAGGATGTGGAGAAATAGGAACACTCTTACATTGTTGGTGGGAGTGTAAACTGTTTCAACCATTGTTGAAAACAGTGTGGCGATTCCTCAAGGATCTAGAACTAGAAATACCATTTGGCCCAGCCATCCCATTACTGGGTATATACCCAAAGGATTATAAGTCATGCTGCTATAAAGACACATGCACATGTATGTTTATTGTGGCACTATTCACAATAGCAAGACTTGGAATCAACCCAGACGTCCATCAATGACAGACTGGATTAAGAAAATGTGGCACATATACACCATGGAATACTATGCAGCCATGAAAAAGGATGAGTTCGTGTCCTTCGTAGGGACATGGATGCAGCTGGAAACCGTCATTCTCAGCAAACTATCGCAAGAACAGAAAACCAAATACCACATGTTCTTACTCATAGATGGGAATTGAACAATGAGATCACTTGGGCACAGGAAGGGGAACATCACACTCCGGGGCCTATTGTGGGGAGGGGTGAATGGGGAGGGATAGCATTAGGAGATATACCTAATATAAATGGTGAGTTAATGGGTGCAGCACACCAACATGTCACATGTGCACATATGTAACAAACCTGAACATTGTGCACATGTACCCTAGAACTTAACATATAAAAAATAAAAAAAATAAACAAAAAGGACTCTGAATTGGTTGCAGTATCAGAGGTCTGTTTGTAAAAAATTAGGAAAACCCCTGTGTGGTGAGATAAAGTAGAAGTCTGACTATAGTGATAAAGAGGATCAAAAATGGGCATGGGTGGCTGGGCGCGGTGGCTCACACCTGGATTCTCAGGACTTTGGGAGGCCGAGGCGGGTGTATGACCTGAGGTCAGGAGTTCGAGAACAGTCTGGCCGATATGGAGAAACCCCGTCTCTACTAAAAATACAAAAAAAATTAGCCAGACATGGTGGTGCACACCTGTTGTACCAGCTACTCGGGAGGCTGAGGTATCAGAATCACTTGAACCCGGGAGCCAGTGGTTGCAGTGCGCCAAGATCATGCCACTTCTCTCCAGCCTGGGCGACAGAGTGAGATTCCATCTAGAGAAAAAAAAAAATCCAGATAATAATCATTTCTGTTGAAATTTCAAGGAAGACATAAGTACTAACTTAACATCAACAAATTAACAAGATATGCCACTTCTTATAGGCATAATGGTGGAGAAACATAATTTCTGTAGAAACACTTACATAAGTGGGTACTGTCCTGATGTATATTGGGAGCACCTCAGAGTTTGTATAGATAAGAACTGATTTGGAGAGTGAGGGTACTAGTCTCAGTAGGGCACTGTTACCCTTGGTTGACATACTGACCATGACAGCCCCCTTTCTCCTACAGAGCTCCCCTCAGCCCAAGATCATGCAGTACTTTGTAGTGAAGACTTATCCCTTACAGAATTGATTCCCTTACTGTAGTTTTCAGTTCTAGAATTCCCAGATTTTATTTGACTTTCAAAGAAGTGACTCATCAAGACACTTTCAGAATTGAGATAGGCCTCCACCATCCGTTCACCTCAGATGATAGGTGCTTAGAAAAAAGGAGTGTTGTTCACATCCTGAAGGAATAACCTTGCTCTGGCAATGAAGCCACCTACATTCCTGTTGTGACTACCGTTTACACTCAGTCACTGCTATGTCATCCTCCTCTTACAGCAGGGGAGTGCACTTATACTCCAGCAAAGAGAGTTATGGTCTTTATCTAACTGTAGTCCTATACTCAGCTAGTAATTTTCTCACTATCTTTGGGCTTGTACATGAAGGAGATGCTGAACAGCAGCATCAGAAGCTCACCATTAGATGGCCAAATACATAAAGAAATGGCTAAAGCTACAAATCATCTTACAACATTCCAAAATGTTGAGTATTCAAAAGTTAGGAACAATTTCTGGACGTATCCTGTAAAAAAATAAATGAACTTGCTTGTGAAGTGTTGACCTTGACTGGGCCAGAGATGCCTTGTAATTTGTTGAGCATTCTCTAAGCAGTCTTTTAGTCTATTGGTGAAATTGCACAATGGTCAAATTGA
>NW_016819719.1:0-255 GCF_001698545.2 Rhinopithecus bieti | reverse complement strand
TCCGATTGCCTATTTTTTTTTTTTTGAGACGGAGTCTTGCTGTGTCGCCCAGGCTGGAGTACAGTGGTGCAATCTCGGCTCACTGAAAGCTCTGCCTCCTGGTTTGACACCATTCTCCTGCCTCAGTCTCCCGAGTAGCTGGGACTACAAGTGTATGCCATCATGTCCGGTTAATTTTTGTGTTTTTGGTAAAAGAGGTTTAACCACGTTGGCCAGGATGGTCTCCATCTCCTGACCTTGGATCCACCTGCGTCA
>NW_016819718.1:0-255 GCF_001698545.2 Rhinopithecus bieti | reverse complement strand
CAGGAGTCTGAGAAGGGATATTTTGGATATCATTGAAGCCTAAGGTGAAAAAGAAAATATCCTCAGAAAAGAACTAAAAAGAAACTTTCTGAGAAATTGCTTGTGTTCTGTGAATTCATATCACAGAGTTACACCACTCTTTTCTTGGAGCAGATTGGTAGCATTGTTTTGGGGGAATCTGAGAAGGGATATTTTGAATTGCATCGAAGCGTATGGTTACAAAGGAAATATCCTCAGATAAAACTACAAAGAATG
>NW_016819717.1:0-9185 GCF_001698545.2 Rhinopithecus bieti | reverse complement strand
GGAGCTTGCAGTGCGCTGAGATCTGGCCACTGCACTCCAGCCCGGGCGACAGGGTGAAACTCCGTCTCAAAAAAAAAAAGGAATAACCAAACTGATACTAAAATGTATATGAAAAGGCAAAGACTCTAGAACAGTCACACGTTTTTTGAGAATGAACTAATTTGGTAGAATCACACTAACTGGCTTTAAGACTTACAATAAAGCTGCAATAATCAAGACAATATAGCATTAGTAAAAGATAGCATTGATCAGTGGACCAAGATATAGTCAATAATGGACACACACATATAACCATTTATTTTTACCAACACTTTGAAAAACATTTTGGCAGTTTCTTGTATAGTTCAATCTGCAGTACCTATACGACCCAACAATCCCACTCCTAGGTATTTGCTAGAGAACTTAAAACTTATGTTCACACAAAACCCTGTATGTGAATGTTTGTAAAGACTTTATATATAATTTTCAAAACTAGAAACAACACAAGTAGTCTTCAACAGATGAAAGGATAAACACATTGTAGTACTTTCATACAGTGGAATGCTCTAGGAAACTATCAAGGAATAAACTACTGATATACACAACCACATTGATGATTCTCAAATGCATTATGCTATGTGAAAGAAGCCAGATACAAATGGCTACATACTGTATAGTTTAATCTACATAACATTCTGCAAGAAGAAAAACTAAAGGGACAGAAAACAGACCAACAATTGTCAAAGGGTGGGAATACTGGAAGGGTTTGACTACAAAGGGGCACGAGAGTATTTTTAGGACTGCTTGAACTATTTCATATCTTGATTGTAATAGTAGTTACACAACTATGTGTTCATCAGATATCAGGGCTGTATACTAAAAAGGATGAATTTTATCATATGTAAATTATACTTCTGAGTTGAAACATGATATAGCCTATTCTTCAGGTTGCTGGAGTTAAATGAACATAAATGAAGTCAATGAACGTGAAGCAGTGTTTGTAGTAGGAAAGACCAATTGCCTTTTTTGCATTGGGTTTCTGTTCCTGGGTGTCTTACACAGCAGTAAAAACCCTGTATTTCAATTCCAAGTGCTAGTACTTCAAAGTGGTCACCAATCCTGACCACCACTGTTAAATGTACAATGTAAAATTATCCCGGACTCTGATGGTCTTGGTGAGGAAATAGAACGTGGATTAAAGCAGTCACACAAAGCGTTTGGCAGTATAGGTATACTTGAAGTCCTGATAAATGTTTCTTGGGTTATTCGTTTCTTTCTCATAGGGTTTGCACCTCTGTTCTGTCTGTAACAGAGGGCAGCTTTGAGCTGTGGCCCAATGGAAAATGGAAAATTCTGGAAGGATTTTTGAATGTGCCTATTGTACAAATTTAGCCAAACAGACTTTTCTTGACTTTTCTACATAGTTTGCTCCAGTTTGCCTCTGTGGGCTTTTGTTTAGATAGCAGCTTTAGAGAATTACAGCTTCCAGCCTCAGACCTCCAGATTCTATCTTTGCACATGCTGAAATTAGTCCCTGTTAATTTAGAGGCTTCAACTTGAAAATTCCCTCAGACCTCTTATGGGGCCCATTGAAAGGAAGCAGCCTACTTTGGCCTCTGCTCTCCTGCTCTCTCTTGAATTTACAAAGTTCCAAGCAAACAAAAGAATTATGGCACCTTGTCAGGCACAGAGGAAGGCTCTACATTTGTCCCAGGTCCTTGGAGCTCCCAGTTCTCATTATTGGCTTTGAGAGAAACTTTCAGTGGGGCCTAGCTAGACAATAGTCCCTAATCCATCATCATTAGATGGATTATAGTAGAAGAAATCAGCCTTAGACTCCAGAGTTGCCTGTAGCTTATCTTAATGGCTCAAGAGCATTGAAATTTGTGTCTCTAATTAGCCAACCATATGGTTTTGCTACATACATGAGCCCTACCAAATGGAGTCAATCAAAGTTTATGGGCTTGTTTCCATTCAGTCCCCAGCGTCATCTGCCCTTTCCCAACTCTTTACCATTGCTGTTGCTGTTCCCTCTACCTGCAATACTCCCTCACTCCCAACCTTCCTAGTTATGCCTGTTGAAATTTTCCTGTTCTTTAAGGACAAATTTCCCACCCTTCTATTCTAAGAAGTCACCCCAAGACTTTGCCCAGAAACACTCCCTTCACTGCCCTTCCTGAGTGATACATATGTTTCTGTCTTAATGTTCCATCTAGACCATGAGTGATGTGAGTAAAAAGACAAGGTCTTAGTCATGTCTATTCCTATCCATGCCTCCCCCTCCTCCACCTTCAACTCCACATTTCATCTTTGGGTCTACCACAGTGACCTGCTCAGAAAGGCCAATCAGAAAATGTTTGCTGACGTGGAAAGCCAGAATTCAGGATGAGCAAATGATTGAAATTCTACTTTCTGCATTAGCCCATGGGAAATTAGACAGGTTTGGAATGTGTGCCATGTGGCATCCAAATATCTAATATTGTTTTGAAGTGTTTAGAAGTCTAATATATAAAGCTCAGTCATAATTAAGACTTCAAAACTCTATAGATTCATTCCATTTCCACATAGAAATAAAAAAAACCACTTCAAACAAGCATGAATGTCTGCTTGAATTAGAGAAACTTGTGGATCCTGATTGTTTAAAGAAAACTTCAAAGCAGAAGGCAACTGATCAGTATTTAACTCAAAGAGTTCATTTGATTACAGGTGAGACACACAATTCCCTGTATAAATGGCAGCAAAAGCTTGCATTGTCAATTAGAGAAAGGAACACAAATCTGGAAGTTGAATTCATACCTTATCTGATTTGAAACCTGAATTATTTGCTGTTGAGATTTATATGAGATTAGATTTCTCTGCTTAAACACTAAATCAAACTTAACAGGAAGAGATATTGCAAATAAACAATGTTCTCTCAAACGGTGTTTTAATATTTTCATTAAATGGAAATCTAGCTGAGCTTTTTATTGCAGACATTGATGGCTCTATAAATTTTTATGAGATATGCACTAGAATTCATGCAACCTTATTAAGAGGGGGTGCTCCTTGCTGACTTAGGGATGCAGCATGGGTTACAAAGGTCTGAGTTAGCACCCAGGAAGGTCTGGGTTCCAGTTCCAGCCCTACTACTGACTTGAGCAAGTCTATTCTCCTTCCTAGGTCTTGGTTTTTACATCCAGAGATAATTGATTTATGTTTTTATTTTCTTTCAGCAGACCTTGGGCAATGAAGTAAAGATAGTTAAGTTGCAGTTCTCCCACTGTTTTTTTGTTTGTTTGCTTGCTTTTTGTTTTTCTGAGACAGAGTCTCAATCTGTTGCCCAGGCTGGAGTGCAGTGGCACCATCTTGGCTCACAGCAACCTCCGCTTCCTGGGTTCAAGCGATTCTTCTGCCTCAGCTTCCCAAGTAGCTGGGACTACAGGCCCGCGCCACCATGCCCGGATAATTTTTATATTTCTAGTAGAGATGGAGTTTCACCATATTGGCCAGGCTGGTCTCGAACTCCTGACCTCGTGATCCACCCGCCTCGGCCTCCTGAAGTGCTGGGATTACAGGTGTGAGTCACCGTGCCCGGCCTCTCCCAGTTTCATGTTATTACTCAGTATTTCATTTGTTCTCAACCACACCCTATAGTTTTTAAGAATACTAAAAACTTAAAGACTGACACGGCATCAATACTTTTAAAATGTCTCTGGCATTTCCTCTCTCTGGATACATTAACTTTCGCATCATTGCGACTAATCAGTATTAAAGCCAAACAAGAACATGTCGGACTTCTCTCAATTTCCTCAGTTGCATTTGTTACTACGGAGAAACATCATTGAAAGTATTGTATTAAAGCAGCGTGCTTTAACTTTCTCATTCTCCACCTGTGCCTTGAATTCACTGTTTAATGCATGCCTCTGCAATGTTGTGGGAGTGAGGAATCAAGAAGATGCAGGCATCAAAGCATGCTTGGAAATTGGATTGCCAGCACTCAGAATCTGGTGAATATGCCACTAACATCAGCAGAGATCTATTTCTGTGGGCCTTGACACGATATATGATGCCATCATGTCTTGGTACCCAGCGACCGTGGCCTGGTCACCGAAATTTGGAAAAATATCCAGTTTTGGCACATAGACAAGTCATCCAGATGTCAGCAGAAATTACTTACCTTTCATCCAGATGGTTTGACTTCATGTATCTGGGCCTTATTGAAGTGAGGTTTATTCAATTTGAAAGGACCATTTTGATGCTTTGTGTTGATTGGCTATCCAGAGACAGTTTCCTTTGTGGGTTTGAGTGCTGAGTTGGGAATCTCACTATAAGTGAATAACTTACGGAAACAGAAATCTCATGCCTGATGAGTTAGCCCTGCTGTTCAGAGACATGCTTCTCCATCTATCTCCTAAGCACTAACATTATTGCATTTACAGGATCTTAGTGAGATTCTCATCTGCTTCAGGATGGGAGGTAAAGGTGAAATGATTTTCTTTTTAAAACCTGGGTTACTGCTCAGGTTTTAAAGTTGTCAAGTTGCTACAAAGTTGTCAAAGTTAGCCTGTAATATTAGCAATTTTGAGTACAAAAATAAGCAATGACATTTTATTTCCTGGAATTATATTGACTTTGGTGATGATAAATGAACATTTTCTTTGGAATTACATATCTGCAGTTCAGACTTATAACTGTTCTTCCCCTCTAATATCTTTTCTTTTAATCAATGCTATTCTTTCAAGAACTATTCATACATTACTGAGAAAATGAGGGAATATATTCCACCTTCTCCATCTTAAAAACTTTCATGAAAAGGAAAATTGGTACCTGATACAAACACAATAAGAGAGATGACAGTCCATTTACGCTAGCCACTTCAGAAATCAGTGTTGGTTATTTTTTTGTCAGTACAGCTGAAACTACTTACTGAAGTATTGATCTGATTATTCTTTTATGGAACAAAATCTAAAATGTTATCTATTTTTATGTCAGAAACTCACTTGAGCTTTGTTCTATTTTGAACTTTATAACGTACTTTAAAAATTAAATTCCTTTCCTTCTATAAGTCTTGATATGGTCTGAGGCTCAAACCAACTTGATATTTATTTTTACTTTGAACAATATGAATGCAAAGTGATATTACTCTTGGTGCTATTATTTTCTTTCATTGAATTCAACAAATACTTGTATTACTAGCAAGATACCAGGCACACTGTGTGTTGTCTATGGTGTGCTGCCATATCAGCCTTAAAAAGCAGTCAGGCTCCAAGAACCTCAGGTATAGCACTTTGATTTCTAGCTCCTACAATCCCTGGGATTTGAGCACCTCCATCAGGTGATCTTCTCCTTTTTAAAGACTCAAAAACTCTTTGGTTTGGATTGATTACCTTGTAGGTTATCTACAGCAACCTTCCATGTGAGTCTGTATCTTCCTTCCACATCTCTGACACATGATAGCCTCTACTTATGAGATACAGAGGAACCAATGGGCCTTGGCTTTGTAGTCAGACAGACCTTGGGCTGAATCATAGACAGGCTACTCTACTTGTCTGAGCTTCAGTAAAAAAGGATGATAACATCTTAATTCCAGGGTTGTCATGATGATTAAATGCACAATCAAGACGACTCTGGGTGAAGACTCAGGGGCCTCAGTGACAGTGCTGAGTTCTGTTCTTCCTGAAGGACAGTCTTCCTCTCCTCCTAGTTGAAGTCACTGGCTCCCAGATACTGGGACTCACCCTGTTACTTAGGAAGATTGGAGCGTCCTCAGGTCAGGCTCTTAGCGTGCTCTGCTGCTAGTTAGTTTGGCTTCTGGTCTCATCTTCATCCTGCAGGACTTGCCTTTGTCTTCATAGCTTGCCTTGCATTTTAGTGTCTCCAACCCTAACCCTGTCCTGGGGCAAAGTGGCTGAGAGCCTGCTTCCGCCCACCCTAATGCCCTCACACCAGTTTCCCATTGGCCTGTGCCTTTTTGTGCCAACCTTCAGATGTCAGAGGCAAAATGCCCCACTAGCTCCCTAGACTCCCACATGCTAATTAGTCATATGTAGCAGCTCTCTGCTGCCACCCACCTCCCATTTTAAGCAGTCACCCGTTGAAAGGAGAGGTCAGAGCAAAGTTCCTCATTTCCCTCCCTTGTTCCAGTACCGTGGCCTCCCTTAACTTTCAGGAAATATTGCTGCGACATTTCTCAGAATTAAGTTTGGGAAATATATTCATGTATTTTCAGAATAAAAGGGAAACTCTGCAAAGTTAAATTGAGTATTATAAAGTGATAAGATTTTTTTTTCTTCCGAGGCTAAAAATATCTGATTTCTCTTTTATGTAGTCTAAAATCCAGTGAGCGTTCACACATGTGATAAAGACCTACTGTGTGCTGGGAACTGTGTCTGCCACAGTACATGCCATGCCACAGCAAGGCATGGGCTCTGCCCTCCAGGACCTTATGTCTGGTTGGCGAGAAGGGTGACTATGTGGGAAAGTACTCAGAATCATCCCATATGTGATAGTAGAAGTCTGTCTCATTTGGGGAGGCAGGGAACAGGATTCAAAGGAGTGAGGGGTGACTTCCACATATGGGGATAAGAAAAGGCNATAATAATAATAATAATAATAATAATAAATAGCTGAGTATAATGGTGCATGCCTGTGGTCCCAGCTACTCAGGACGCTGAGGTGGGAGGATCCCTTAAGCCTAGAAGGTCTGTGATTGCACACTGCACTCCAGCCAGGGCAACAGAGTGAGACCTTGTCTCAAAAAAGTAAAACAGGGACATATTTTAAAATAATAAAATATATCAACTATTTACATAGCTTTACATTGTATTAGGTATTACAAATAATCTACAGATGATTTAAAGCAGGGGTGTCCAATCTTTTGGCTTCTCTGGGCCACATTGGAAGAAGAATTGTCTTGGGCCACACATAAAATACACTAACAGTAATTATAGCTGTTGAGGTAAAAATAAGAATCACAAAATAAAAAAAACCTGAATGTTTTAAGAAAGTTTATGAATTTTTGTTGGGCTGCATTCAAAGCCATCCTGGGCCACAGGTTGGACATTCTTGATTTAAAGTATACAGGAGGGACTGAGCACAGTGCCTCATGCCTGTAATCCCAGAACTTCGGGAGGCTGAGGCGGGTGGATCATTTGAGGCCAGGAGTTCAAGACCACCCTGGCCAACATGGCAAAACCTGTCTCTACTAAAAATACAAAAGTTAGTTGGGTGTGGTGGTGCACACTTGTAATCTCAGCTCCTAAGGTGGCTAAGGCAGGAGAATCACTTGAACCCCAGAAGCAGAGGTTGCAGTGAGCCGAGATAATGCCAGTGCACTCCAGACTGGGCGACAAAGCGAGACTCTGTCTCAAGAAATACATACATACATAAATAAATAAATAAATAAATAAATAAATAAATAAATAGTATACAGAAGGATGTACATCGGTTATGTGCAAATACTATGCCATTTTGTATCAGGTACTTGAGCATCCCCATATTTTGGTATCTATGGGAATCCTGGAACCAATCCCCCACTGGTGCTGAGGGATCAGACTGTACATCTGATTACCCAGTGTCTCCACCATGCCATTGGAGTCTGTTCCTCCAGTTACAGTTGAGAAACAAGTGAGTCTTATGGAAAGATGAGTCTGCTGTGGATATGTGTAAGAGAGGAAAAAGGTGTTCTGATGAGTGGGATAAAGATATGTGTTGGGGGCGGGGAGGTGGAAGAATGGAGAAGAAGAGGAGATAATGCAATGACAATAGCAATGAGCCCAGACTCAAACCATCTAGACTCAACTCTAGCCTCCCTATCTCTTACTATTGTGTAACCTTGGGTGAGTCTCTTAAGTTCTTTGAGTCTCAGATTCTTTTATTTAAAATGACAGAAGAAAAATTATAGTCCTATCTCATAGGGAGGAGATGTGGAGTCATACATCTCGAGTTCCTGATACAGTGCTGAGCACAGTCTGTGCTCAAGAAACAGCATGGTGAGCTCTGGGACAGACAAGAAACAGCCCAGGTAGAAAAGGAGAATTTAACCTAAGTTCTCTCCAAACATTTTGGGTTTCAGAATAGCTGACAAAGCTAGAGGCAGGAAATCTAGGCAGGACAGTTAACCTCTCCTGTCCTCGGTTTTTTCATCTGCTAAATGAGGATTCTTTTTTAAAAATTGAGTTATAATTCACATACCACAAAACCCACCCTTTTGAAGTATATGATTCAGTGTTGACAGTATATTCACAGTTGGGCAACCATCCCCACAATCAATTTTAGAATATTTTCCTCAATCCAAAAGGAAATCTGTATCCATTGGCAGTCACTCCTCATTTCCACTCCCATCCCTGCAGCTCCTGGCAATCACTAATCTGCTTTCTGCCTCTATGAATTTGTCTATTCTGGACTTTTCATAGAAACATAGAAATGGAATTATACAATATGTGACCCTGTGTGCCTGGCTTCTTTCACTTAGCAAAGTGTTTTTAGGTTGTAATATATATTATGTCATTCCTTTTTATGGCCAAATAGTATTCCATTTTATGGATATACTACATTTTGTTTATCTGTTTATCAATTGATGGGTATTTGGGTTATTTCCATCTTTTGGCAATTATGAGTAATGCTGCTATTAACATTCAGGTGCACGTTTTTGTGTGGACATTGCTGGGTCATTTGGTAATTCTATGTTTAAGTTTTTGAGGAACTGCCAAACTGTTTTCCAAAGCAACTGCAACATTTTACATTCCCACACTCAGTGTGTGAGGGTTGCAATTCTTCACATCCTTACAACACTTTTTACTGTCAGTCTTATTTGATTATAGCAGTCCTATTCTAGTGGGTATGAGGTAGCTAAATGGGGATTCTAATTATTGTTCTTTTGTGAGAATTATAAAAAGATAATTATAAGGAAGATTTTAGAAAACCATAATGTGTTCACCAAGTAGAAGGTACTAGTAAGAAATAACTCTAACTTCATAGCTTGGGGTTTCCATGAATGTTTGGTTTGGGGATTTCTTTTGTGAATAGTAGGGAACTGGGTCAGGATTTAGAGGAAAGAAGTATTTTTAGGAAGATTCATTAGGCACTGGTGAAAAAAATTCTGTAGCTATTTGAGAACTCAAATAGCTTTACATCAGCTGTTTATGCATGTCAGTGTAATTGGTAAGATTCTCAAAATGACTAAAACAAAAGTAGCTTAATTTTTCCAGTGTTGTTATAAAGTGAAC
>NW_016819716.1:11215-13693 GCF_001698545.2 Rhinopithecus bieti | reverse complement strand
GTCCTCAAATTGCTACCAAATATCCCTTTGCAGATTCTACGAAAGCAGTGTCAGCAAACTGTTCCATGACAAAAAAGGTTTACCTCTGTAAGACAAATTCACACATCCCAAAGAATTTTCTCAGAAAGCTTCTTTCTAGTTTTTATCTGAGGATATTTCCTTAGTCACCACATTCTTCAATGCTATCCAGAATATCTCTTCTCAGTTTACCCCAAAACAGTGCTACCAAACTGATCCATGAAAAGGGTCATGTAACTCAGTGAGATGAATTAATACATCACAAAGCGGTTTCTCAGAAGGTTTCTTACTCGTTTTTATATGAAGATATTTCCTTTGACACCATAAGTTTCAATGCACTCCAAAATATCCCATTGCAGATTACAAGAAAACAGTGTTAGCAAACTTCTCATTGAGAAGAACAGTGTAACTCTGTGAGATGAATTCACACATCACAAACCAGTTTATCAGAAAGCTTCTTTCTAGATTTTATCTGAGGATATTTCCTTTTTCGCCATTGGCCTAAATGCACTCCCAAATGTCCCTTTGCAGATTCCATGAAAACAGTGTTATGAAACTGCTCCATGAAAAGAAGGGTGTAACTCCGTGAGTTGATTTCACATATCACAAAGAACTTTTTCAGAAAGCTTCTTTCCAGGTTTTATCTGTGGATATTTCTTTGGCATCATAGGCTTCAATATGATCTAAAATATCCTTTCTCAGGTTCCCCCAAAACAGAGCAATCAAACTGATCCATGAAAAGAATTGTGTAACTCTGCATTGATTTTACATATAACAAAGAACTTTCTCAGACAGCCTCCTTGTATTTTTTATCTGAGGATAATTCTTCGGCACCATAGGCTTCAATGAGCTCCAAAATATCCCATTGTAGATTCCAAGAAAACAGTGTTAGCAAACTGCTCAATGAAAAGAGCAGGGTAAATCTGTGAGTTGAATTCACACATCAAAAAGCACTTTTCAGAAAGTTTCTTTTTGGTTTTTCTATGGGAATATTTTCTTTGTCACCATGGGCTTCAAATCACTCCGAAGTATCCTATTGGAGACTCCACGAAATCAGTGTTTTCAAATGGCTCAAAGAATACCATGGTGTAGCTCTGTGAGATGAATTCACCCATCACAAAGCAGTTTCTCAGAACTCTCTTTCAAGCTTTTATCTGAGGATATTCCCTTTTTCGCCGTAGCCTCAAAGCACTCCCAAATATCCCTTTGCAGAGTCCACGAAAACAGTGTTAACGACCTGCTCCGTGAAAAGAAAGGTGTATCTCTGTGAGATGAATTCACACATCATGAAGAACTTTCTCAGAAAGCTTCTTTCTCGTTTTCTGTGAGGATATATCATTTTCACCATAGGCCTCAATGTGCTCCCAAATATACCTTGCAGAGTCCAGGGAAGCAGTGTTAACAAACTGCTCCATGAAAAAAAAGGTGTTTCTCTGTGAGATGAATTCACACATCACGAAGAACTTTCTCAGAAAGCTTTCTTCTCGTTTTTCTGTGAGGATATATCCTTTTTCACCATAGGCCTCAAGGCGCTCCCAAATATACCTTTGCAGATTCCAGGAAAACAGTGTTAACAAATTGCTCCATGAAAAGAAAGGTGTTTCTCTGTGAGATAAATTCACACATCACAAATAACTTTCTCAGAAAGCTTCTTTTAATTTTTATCTGAGGATATTTTCTTAGTCACAACAAGCTTCAAGGTGATCCAAAATATCATTTCTCAGATTCCCCAAAAATGGTTCTACCAACCTACCCCATGGAAACAATCGTGTAACTCTGTGAGATGAATTCACAAATCAATCACAAAGCAGTTTCTCAGAAATTTTCTTCCTAGTTTTTATCTCAGGATATTTCCTTAGAAACCATAGGATTCAATGCGATCCAAAATATCCCTTCTGAGATTCCTCAAAAATAGTGCTAACAAACTGATCCATGAAAAGTATCGTGTAACTCTGCAAGGTGAATTAACACATCTCAAAGCGGTTTCTCAGAAAGTTTCTTTCTAGTTTTTATATGAGGATATTTCCTTTTTCATGACAAGCTTCAATGTGCTCTGAAATATTCCATTTCAGATTCCAAGTTAACAGTGTTAGCAAACTCCTCAATGAAAAGAACTGTGTAATTCTGTGAGATGAATTCACACATCAAAAATCAGTTTCTCAGAAAGTTTCTTACTACTTTTTATCTGAGGCTATTTCCATTGTCACCATAGGCCTCAATGCACTCCCAAATATCCCTTTGTAGATTCCACGAAAACAGTGTTAGTAAACAGCTCCCTGAAAAGAAAGGTGTAACTCTCCAAGATGAATTCACACAACACAAAGAACTTTCTCAGAAAGTTTCTTTCTAGTTTTTATCTGAGGACATTTCCTTTATCAAAATAGGCTTCAAAGCAATCCAAAATATCCCTTCTCAGATATCCCAAAAACAGTGCTACCAAACTGCTCCATGAAAAGAATC
>NW_016819716.1:4909-9038 GCF_001698545.2 Rhinopithecus bieti | reverse complement strand
TATTTCCTCTGTCTCCAGAGGCTTCAATGCACCCAAAAATGTCCTATTGCAGATTACACAAAAACAGTTTATCAAACTGCTCAATGAAAATTATCGTATAACTCTGTAAGCTGAATTGACACATCACAAAGCAGTTTCTCAGAAAACTTCTTTCATGTTATTATCTGAGTATATTTCCTTTTACACCATAGGTCTCAGTGCACTCTCAAATATCCTTTTGCAGATTCCACGAAAACAGTGTTAGCAAACTGCTCCATGAAAAGAAAGGTGTAACTCTCTGAGATGAATTCACACATCAGAAAGAACTTTCTCTGAAAGCTTCTTTCTAGTTTATATCTGAGGATATTTCCATTGTCACCATGGGCTTCAATGTGATCCAAATTATCCCTTCTCGGTTTCCCCAGAAACAGTGCTATGAAACTGCTCCATGAAAAGAATGTGTAACTCTCTGAGATGAATTCACAAATCACAGAACAATTTCTCAGGAAGCTTCTTGCTAGTTTATGTATGAGGATATTTCCCTTTTAACTATAGACCTCAATGTGCTCACCAACATGCCTTTGCAGATTACATGAAAATAGTGTTAACAAACTGCTCCATTAAAAGACACATGTAAATCTGTGAGATGAATTCACACATCACAAAAAAACTTCTCAGAAAGTTTATTTTTGGTTTTTGTGTGTGGATATTTCCTTGTCACTATAGGCCTCAATGCACTCCCAAATATCCCTTTGGAGATTGCACAAAAACAGTGTTAACCAACTGCTCAATGAAAAGAATGATGTAACTCTGTAAGATGAATTCACACATCACAAATCAGTTTCTCAGAAATCTTCTTTCTATTTTTTGTCTGAGGGTATTTACTTTTTCACTATTGGCCTCAATGCACTCCCAAATATCTCTTCGCAGATTCAAAGAAAACAGTGTTAGCAAAAGATATCATGAATAGAAAGGTGTAAATCTGTGACATGAATACAAACATCACAAAGAACTTTCTCAGAAAGCTTCTTTCTAATTTTTATCTGAGGATATCTACTTTGTCACCATAGGCTTCAGTGAGATCCAAAATATCCCTTCTCATATTCCCCAAAACAGTGCTACCAAACTGATCCGTGAAAAGAATCCTGTAACTCTGTGAGATTAATTAACACATCACAAAGAACTTCCTTAGAAAATTTCTTTCTAGTTTTATATGAGGATATTTCCTTTGCCACCATAAATGTCTATGCACTCCAAAATATCCCATTGAAGACTCCAGGAAAACAGTGTTAGCAAACTGCTCAATCAAAAGAACAGTGTAAATCTGTAAGATGAATTCACACATCGGAAAGGAGTTTCTCAGAAAGCTGGTTTCTAGTTTTAACTCAGATTATTTCCTTTTCAACCATAGGCCGTATGTGCTCCCAAATATCCTATTGCAGATTAAATGAAAACAGTGTTATCAAGCTGCTCAATGAAAAGAACCATGTAATTATCTGAGATAAATTCACACATCACAAAGCAGTTTCTCAGAAAGTTTCTTTCTACTTTTTATCTGAGGATATTTCCTTTTTCACTACAAGCCTCAATGCACTCCCAAATATCCCATTGCAGAATCAACGAAAACTATTTTTGCAAACTGCTCCATGTAAAGAAAGGTGTTACGCTGTGAGATGAATTCATACATCAAAATATCCTTTCTCAGAAAACTTCCTTATACTTTTTTTCTGAAGATATTTCTTTTGTCACCAGAGTCTTCAATGCGATCTTAAGTATCCCTTCTCAGTTTCCCCAAAAAGAGTGCTATCAATCTTCTCCAGGAAAAGAATCGTGTAACTCTGTCAGATGAATTAACACATCACAAAGTGGTTTCTCATAAAGCTTCCTTCTAGTTTTTTTCTTAGGATATTTCATTTTTCACTATAGGCCTCAAAGCGCTCACATATATCCCTTTGCAGATTACATGAAAATAGTGTTAGCAAACTGCTCAATAAAAAGAACAGTGTAACTCTGTGACAGGAATTCCCACATCAAAAGCAGTTTCTCAGAAAGTTTCTTTCTAGTTTTTATCTGAGGATATTTCCTATTTCACGATAGACCTCAAGGTACTCCCAAATATCCCCTTGCAGATTTCACAAAAATGGTGTTAGTAAACTGCTCCATGGAAAGAAAAGTGTAACTTTGTGAGTTAAATTCACAAATCACAAAACGGTTTCTCAGAAAGTTTCTTTCTAGTTTTTGTCTGAGGATATTTCCTATGTCACTATAAGCTTCAATGCACTCTGAAATATCCCATTGCAGACTCAATGAAAACAGTGTTATCAAATAGCTCAATGAAAAGAATGGTGTAACTCTGTGAGATGATGTCACATATCAAAAAAAGTTTCTCAGTGTTTCTTTCTAGTTTTTATCTGAGGATATTTCCTTTGTCACCATATGCTTCAATGAGATTCATAATATCCCATCTCAGACTCCCCAAAAACAGTGTCACAAAACTGATCTATGAGAAGAATTGTGTAACTCTGTGAGATGAATTCACACATCACAAAGTGGTTTCTCAGAAAACTTCCTTCTCATTTTGTCTGAGGATATTTAATTTTCACCATAGGCCTCAAAGCACTCCCAAATATCCATTTGCAGATTCCATGAAAACAGTGTTAGCAAACTGCCCCATGAGAAGTATGGTGTAACTCTGTGAGCTGAATTCATACGTCACAAAGGACTTTCTCAGAAAGCTTCTTTCTACTTACTGTCTGAGGATAGTTCCTTTTTCACCACAGGTCTCAAGGCGCTCATGAATATCCCTTTGTAGATTCCATGACATCAGTATTAGCAAACTGCTCCATGAAAAGAAAGGTGTAATTCTGTGACATGAATTCACACATCACAAAAAAGTTTCTCTGAAAGTTTATTTCTGGTTTTTGTCTGGGAATATTTCCTTTGTCACCATATTCTTCAATGCACTCCCAAATATCCTATTGCAGATTCCACGAAAACAGTGTTATCAAACTCCTCAATGAAAACAACATTATATCTCTGTGAGTTGAATTTACACATCCAAAAGTAGTTTCGTAGAAAGCTTCTTTCAAGTTTTTATCTGAGAATATTTCCTTTTTTACCATAGGCCTCAATGCGCTCCCATATATCACTTTGCAGATTTCACAAAAATAATGTTTGCAATCTGTTCCATGAAAAGAAGCATGCAACTCTGTGAGATGAAATCACACATCACAAAGAACTTTCTCATAAAGTTTCTTTCAAGTTGTTATCTGAGGATATTTCCTTTGTCACCATAGGCATCAATGCGATCCACAATATCCCTTTCAGATTCCCCAAAAACAGTATACCAATCTGCTCCATGATAAGAACGGTATATCTCTGTGAGATGAAATCAAACGTCACACAATTGTTTCTCAGAAATCTTCTTTCTAGTTGTTATCTGAGGATATTTCCTTTTTCATCATATTCTACATTGGGCTTCAGAATATCCCATCGCAGATTCCACAAATAAAGTGTTATCAAACTTCTCAATGAAAAGAATGGTGTAACTCTGTGAGATGAATTCAAACATCACACAGCTGTTTCTCAAAATTTTTCTTTCTTGTTTTGTCTGAGGATGCTTCCTTTTTCACCGTTTGCCTCAATGCACTTGTAAATATCTCTTTGAAGATTTCACAAAAATAGTATTTGTAAACTGCTCTATGAAAAGAAAGGTATAAATCTGTGAGATGAATTCACACATCACAAAACAGTTTCTCAGAAAGCTTATTTTTGTTTTTTTTTTCTTAAGATACCTCCTTTGTCACCATAGGCTTCAATGAGCTCCAAAATATCCTATGGCAGTTTCCACAAAGCAGTGTTATCATACTGCTCAATGAAAACAACGGTTTATCTCTGTGAAATGAATTCACACATCCAAAAGTAGCTTCTCAGAAAGTTTCTTTCTTGTTTTTATCTGAGGATATTTACTTTTTCACCATAGGCCTCAATGCAATCCAGAATATCCCATCGCAGATTCCATAAAAGCATTAGCACACCTCTCAGTGAAAAAAACTGTGTAACTCCATGAGGTTAATTCACACATCACAAAGAAATTTCCCAGAAAGTTTCTTTCTAGTTTTTATCTGAGGATAATTCCTTTGTCATCATA
>NW_016819716.1:0-1450 GCF_001698545.2 Rhinopithecus bieti | reverse complement strand
TAGTTTTTGTCTGAGGATTTTTACTTTTTCACAATAAGCTTCAATGTGCTCCGAAATATCCCATCGTTGATTCCACGAAAACAGTGTTACTAAACTGCTCAATGAAAAGAACAGGGCAACTCTGTGAGTTGAATTCACCCATCACAAAGCAGTTTCTCAGAAAGCTTCTTTCTAGTTCTTATCTGAGGATATCTCCTTTGTTACCACAGGCTTCAATGTGATCCAAAATCTCCCTTCACAGATTCCCCTGAAAATAGTGCTATCAAACTGATCGATGAAAAGAATCGTGTAACTCTGTGTGATGAATTCACAAATCACAAAGCAGTTTCTCAGAAAGTATCTTTCTAATTTTTCTCAGAGGATATTTCCTTTTTCGCAATAAGTTTATTTGTGCTCCCAAATATCCTATTACAGATTCCAGTATAACAGTGTTAGCAAACTGTTCAATGAAAAGAACAGTGTAACTCTGTGGGTTGAATTCACACATCGCAAAGCGGTTTCTCAGAAAGCTTCTTTGTAGTTTTTATATGAGGATATTTCCTTTGTCAGCATAAGCTTCAATGTGCTCTGAAATATGCCATTGCAGATTCCAAGAGAACATTGTTAGCAAGGTGCTCATGAAAAGATCTGTGTAGCTCTGTGAGCTGAATTCACACATCACAAAGCAGTTTCTCACAAAGCTTCATTTTGCTTTTTCTATGAGGATATTTCCTTTGTCACCTAAGGCTTCAATATGCTCCCTGATATCCTATTGCAGATTCCAGGAAAACAATGTTATCAAACTGCACAATGAAAAGAACGGTGTAACACTGTTGGATGTATTCACACATCACAAAGCAGTTTCTCAGAAAACTTCTTTATAGTTTTTATCTGTTTATATTTCCTTTTACACTATAGGCCTCAATGAGCTCATCAATATCCCTTTGCAGATTCCAAGGAAACTCTGTTAGCAAACTGCCCCATGAAAAGAAAGGTGCAAATCTTTGAGATGAATGCAAACATCTCAAAGTGCTTTCTCAGAAACCTTCTTTCTTGTTTTTGTCTGAGGGTATTTCCTTTGACACCATAAGCTTCATTGCATTCTGAAGTATAGCATTTCAGATTCCAAGAAAACAGTGTTAACAAACTGCTCAAGGAAAAGGACAGTGTAACTCTCTGACATGAATTTAGACATCACAAAGAAGATTCTCAGAAAGCTTCTTTTAAGTTTTTGCCTGAGGATATTTCCTTTGTCGCCATAAGCTTCTATGCACTCCAAAATATTCCTTTGCAGATTCCAAGAAATCAGTGTTAGCAAACTGCTCAATGAAAAGAACAGTGTAACACTGTGAGGTGAATTGACACAACACAAAGCAGTTTCTCAGAAAGCTTCTTTTTGGTTTTCATCTGAGGATATTTCCTTTGTCATCATAGGCTTCAAAGCACTCCCAAATATCCTATTGCAGATTCC
>NW_016819715.1:0-1186 GCF_001698545.2 Rhinopithecus bieti | reverse complement strand
AGTATTCCATGGTGTATACGCGCCACATTTTCTTAATCCAATCTATCATTGATGGATATTTGGGTTGGTTCCAAGTCTGCTATTTTGAGTAGTATCACAATAAACATACATGTGCATGTGTCTTTATAATAGCATGATTTATAATCACTTGGGTATATATCCAGTAATAGGATTGCTGGGTCAATGGTATTTCTAGTTCTAGATCCTTGAGGAATGGCCACACTGTTTTCCACAATGGTTGAAGTAATTTACACTCCCACCAACATTGTAAAAGTGTTTCTATTTCTCCACATACTCTCCAGCATCTGTTGTTTCCTGACATTTAATGATCACCATTATAACTGGCGTGAGATGGAATCTCATTGTGGTTTTGATTTGCATTGCTCTGATGACCAGTGATGATGAGCATTTTTTCTTTTGTCTGTTGGCTGCATAAAAGTCTTCTTTTGAGAAGTGTCTGTTCATATCTTTTGCCCACTTTTGATGGGGTTGTTTTCTTTTCTTGTAAATTTGTTCAAGTTCTTTGTAGATTCTGGATATTAGTCCTTTGTCAGATGGGTAGGTTGCAAAATTTTCTCCCATTCTGTAGGTTGCCTGTTCAGTCTCATGTTAGTTACTTTTCCCTTGCAGAAGCTCTTTAGTTTAATTAGATCCCATTTCTCTATTTTGGCTCTTGTTGCCATTGCTTTTAGTGTTTTAATCATGAAGTATTTATCCATGCATATTTCCTGAATGATATTGCCCAGGTATTCTTCTAGGGTTTTATGGTTTTGAGTCTAACATTTAAGTATTTAATCCATCTTGAATTAATTTTGTGTAAGGTGTAAGGAAGGGATCCAGTTTCAGCATTCTACACATGGCTAGCCAATTTTCCCAGCACCATTTATTAACTAGGGAATCCTTTCCCCATTTCTTGCTTGTGTCAGGTTTGTCAAAGACCAGATGGTTGTAGATGTGTGGCATTATTTCTGAGGGCTCTGTTCTGTTCCATTGGTCCATATCTCTGTTTTGTTACCAGTACCATGCTGTTTTGGTTACTGTAGCTTTGTAGTATAGTTTGAAGTGAGATAGCGTGATGCCTCCAGCTTTGTTCTTTTTGCATTGGATTGTCTTTTTTGGTTCCATGTGAACTTTAAAGGAGTTTTTTTCAATTCTGTGAAGAAAGTCATTGGCAACTTGATGGGGT
>NW_016819714.1:38753-41163 GCF_001698545.2 Rhinopithecus bieti | reverse complement strand
CTCCAAAATGGAATTGATAATAATACTTTCACTTATAGGATTGTTGTGAGAATGCATTGAGAATTCTTGCGCTGCTCTGTAGCATATTTGGAGATGCTGTAAAGGAATTATCTTTTTTAAAAAATATATTATTTAGGCATAATGTACAGATAAAATTAAGTTTAAAGATTAACACAATATTTGCAAAGTTAAGCTTTCCACATTATTGTATTTACGTTCATGAAAAGTTGAATAATATAACCCAAGTCAGAAAAATAAATGCCAGCAATTTGGCATTTGCATTAAAATATCTATCTTTTACATTGTGATGCTAGTTCTGTTTGATTCAAGTGATCTAAGGATTCAAATATTTACTGATTTTGAAATTTAATTAATTCAAGTTGCTCCAAAACATGTACCATCATACTTTAATAGAGTGGAAGGTGTTTGAAGCTTGATAAGCAGCCTTCCTGAGAGCAAAATTGTAAGACTGAGCAGACACCTTTATGACAAAGTGAGGTGGTATGATCAGTTGTGCAAATAGGCAAAACAAAAGAGAAACAAAACCAATATTTTGTTTGAGTTGGAGTCTTTGTGCACTGAGAATAGGCAGGGTTGATGTTTGTGTGATTAATAACTTGCCTTGCACAGATTCTCCATTCTCAGCATGCATGCTCTGTGAATATTGGTAAGGGAGACCATGGTTAACAGTGTTTATGATGTTTACAGCATAGTTTTCCCTCAGACACCGAGTGCATGGAGTTACTGGATATATAAAAGGAAGCTAGAATTAATTTTTAAAGCTGTGTTAGGACCTCCAATGTCAGAAACATGGTTTTATTTTAAAGCCTGTGGCATACTGTCTATCTCATGGTACATATAAAATCATCGGGAACTTAAATTGTACACTTGGTGAAATCAAAGAAAATAAATTGAACATAAACATAGAAAAAGCATACTTTTTTACTGTGCAATGAAACTTCCCTTATCCTCCTCTCAAATACACACTCAGGGCGCAACTGTGATTTGCTAGAATAACTTGAGTTCATCCAGTATTAGATTGAGTTTCCACATTAGAAAATGTGATAAAACCCAGCAACTCCAATGCAACATAATGAGAACTACAATATCTTCTGTAATCCAAATGCCACAATGGTCACAATATAATATTTAATATCAACATTTACAGAATGAGTGATACATATCTAAAAAGTAAATCAATTTTTTAGTCATGGATTTTGCCAGATAATATTTGAAAAATTACAACTGCTATTCAGCAACACCAGTCAGTCTTTGTAAAATATAGCACCTGGTTCTCAATAAATTCTCACAATTATCATAAAATACAAATACAAATTAACTTTATATTTTTAGTAGGGTCAACTCCTTAAAATATATGCATGTTTTATCTATAGCCTATATTTTTATTTCAGGCTGGCCCTCCCTCTGTTATCACCATGTTTCAGGATTTTCAGTTAGTAAACTTACTGTGACAATTGAGTACAGTTGAATCCACACTTGACACTAGATGATGTAGTATATTAATATGCTCTTAAGAAATACAATATGAAGTATTTAGTTTCAAAAAGGCGTGATGCCTAAACTTACTTTCATATTTAATAGTAAAAACTTTATAGAGGCAGGGCACAGTGGCTCACACCTATAATCCAGCACTTTGGGCGGCTGAGGTGGGCAGATCACTTGAGCCCAGGAGTTAAAGATCACCCTGGCCAACATGGTGAAACCCCATCTCTACTAAAAATACAAAAAATAGCCAGGTGTGGTGGTGCGTGCCTGTAGTCCCAGCTACTCGGGAGGCTGAGGCATGAGAATTGTTTGAACTGGGAGGTGGAGGTTACAGGGAGCTGAGATCATGCCACTGCACTCCAGCCTGCACAACAGAGCAAGACTCTGTCTCAAAAAAATAAAAGTAAAATAAAAAATAAAAAAATTAAAGAGAAGAACAAGACAAAGACAAATGCAACAAATCTTTAGTCATTTATGACACTAGGAAAAAAATACGAGTTTGTTCTTTGTATTATTCCTTCAACTTTTGCATCTCTCTAACCATTTTCATAATAAAAAGTTAAAAGGAATAAATTTTATACTATATTTTCCTTGATAAGAAGTCTATGCTTACTTATTAAACTATTAATGGGAAATCTGTATTTTAAAATGTTTATTTATGCAAACATGAATACTATATAATGAAAACCAATAGTGTCAGGCCTCTGAGCCTAAGCTAAGCCATTGCATCCCCTGTGACCTGCACGTATAGGCCTAGATGGCCTGAAGTAACTGAAGAATCACAAAAGAAGTGAAAATGGCCTGTCTTTGCCATACGTGATGACATTACCTTGTGAAATTCCTTTTCCTGGCTCATCCTGGCTCAAAAAAGCTCCCCCACTGAGCACCTTGCGACCCCCACTCC
>NW_016819714.1:32718-35048 GCF_001698545.2 Rhinopithecus bieti | reverse complement strand
AGAAAACCAAACACCGCATGTTCTCACTCATAGGTGGGAACTGAACAATGAGATCACTTGGACTCGGGAAGGGGAACATCACACACTGGGGCCTATCATGGGGAGGGGGGAGGGGGGAGGGATTGCATTGGGGAGTTATACATGATATAAATGATGAATTGATGGGTGCTGACGAGTTGATGGGTGCAGCACACCAACATGGCACAAGTATACATATGTAACAAACCTGCACGTTATGCACATGTACCCTAGAACTTGAAGTGTAATAAAAAAAAAATAAAAAATAAAATAAATAAATAAATAAAAAAAAGACAAAACCAGCTCAAGAACTCTGGCAACTCAGAAAGCCACAGCATCTTCTGACCTCATGACTACTCTAGGTTTTCAGCAATGGCTCTTATCCAGGCTAAAATGGCTGAAATGACAGACATAGAATTCAGAATATGAACAGTAATAAGGATCATTCGGATTCAGGAGAAAGTCAAAACCCATTCCAAGAAATCTAAGAAATTCAATAAAAGATAAGATAGCCGAAAGACAAAATAGCCATTTTTAAAAAAGAACCAAGCTAATCGGCTAAAGTTGAAAAATTCACTACAAGAATTTCATAAAACAATTGGAAGTACCGGCAGCAGAATAGATCAAGTTGAGGAAAGAATCTCAGGGCTTGAAAACTAGTGTGTTGGGTCAACTCAGTCAGACAAAAGTAAGAAATAAGAAATAATTTCTTTTTTTTTCCCTTAAGGATTTCACTGTAATGCTTATAGTTATAGCCTAATTTGGTTCATGGTGCTTTCAGGGGTGAAGGCTGTAAGAGTTTCCTGGTTATAGAGAGTCTTTGTATGATGGCTTTTCCAAATGCTGGTTGTAGAAGCAATGTGTTTGGTGTGTGAGCAAGTTCACTATCTCCTATGGAGTTGAAATGGTAGAGGTCTCTTGAAGCTTATCTCATTCCCTCATGGCATGCACTTTTTCATTTATTTATTTTTCCTGAGTATTTTATTTACTTGATTGACGGTTCAGGTTTCAGTCCAGTAGGGATGTGTACCTGGGTAAGAACCAGTTGTGGCTAAAGCAAGTGGGTAAACATGATACCCAATGGTGGGTAGAGTTCCCAGCCTTGACAGAGGTGGCTGGAGGAGCTCTTAGTGAGTCACACTGAGGGCTTATCAAGGGGAAGTGTTGGAGCCACCTAAGCTCCCCTGCCAGGTCAGCAGGAAAGCTATTCACCTCTCACACACGTTGCCATCCCAGTCATCTGACTCTTCAGATCAGACAGGCACCTCTTTTCATCTGTAGGAAAGTTGATGTTCCAAGCAGAGGGAAATTGTGACTCTGTCTCTTGTGCAAGCCTGAACCTGGAGGGTGCTCCTACTGAGGGGATGCAGTTACCCAGAAGTTCTCCAGAAGGGCTGTTAATAGCTGTACCCATGCCGAGCTCCTATGGAAGAACCACTGGGTAGTGTTAAGGCCTTCCTGTGTGGCCTGGACTTTCAAGCTCCATGGTATGGGTGCGTAGCCCAGAGGCATTCTCTCCCTGCTCACACTCTGGGGAGTCTCAGCCCTTCACTTGACTGAGTATAGGCTGCTGCCTGCTGCTTCCTTCAAAGGGCCTGTGGATTCCTTCAGTATTCCTATCCAGTTCCCCCATCATGCCTTGAAAAAAAGTTCACAGTGTGAATCTCTACACACTTTTGTCCTTTCCAGTAGGAGAGGTATGCTAGCAATGCCTCTAATACACCGTCTTGGAAAAAATAAATAAATTTTTCATGCCAGATACATTTCTGTATTATTTCACACCACCAGATAAACACAAAAAGCCTCAAAGTTTCCTAAGAAGAAAGAAACAAAATCTCTTCAAAGGAAATAATACTTCAGAATTCTCATCAGTAAATACTAGATGTTGGGAAAAGATAGACCAATGCTTTCAAAGTCCTGAGGAAAATAAATTTGAATGAGAATTCTACAACCCACCAGTTAGGTATGAGGGCATAATAAAGGTTCTGGAAACATGCAAGAATTTAAAAAGCTGATCACACATGAATATTTCAAAGAATTTTCTGAGAATATAATTAAGTTAAATGACAGTCAAGTGAAGGAAGACATCAGGGGGACTCTCTAAAAATGAGGAAACTAACAGAGAAGACAATAAAAGGATATGTAATTGTAACCAAGAAAAGCAAAGACGGAAGTGATTCTATAAAATCAAACGTTGCTATTGGTTTGAGTAATGTGCCAACCAAAAATTGATTATCAGATGTAGCAATACGAAAGTAAATCCTGGCCTTTATAAAAGCAGCTTCTTTGCAATCTTTTTTTTTTTTTTTTTT
>NW_016819714.1:9683-31071 GCF_001698545.2 Rhinopithecus bieti | reverse complement strand
TGGGAATAGTGGGAGAGAAGCAATTTGCAGGAAATAGGTAAATACTTATAGGAAAATCACTATTTTAAAAGCAGGTTAAAGAGACAATTTATAGACATAACCAATTTTCCTTTATTCATTCTGCTATGAAAGTTCTAATCAAGAAATGTATTGTAAGGCTAAATAAACTATATTCCATAATATTCTTATTTTTAAAATGAGAATCTTTTTTTTGAAAATTTCTTCTTGCTTAATATTCACTTCAATTAATTAAACTGAGAGATTTTTTTCTAAAAAAGAACCTATTTTTATACTAAAAGTGTATCTGTTATTGTTATGAAATTGAAGAAAGCTGTATGAAACTCTAATAACCACTGAGAGTTTAACAATGACTTTAGAGGTCATTGGAAAAGTCACTTCTAATTGAAAATCACAGGATTAAAAAAATACACAATAGAACTCAAAGGAAAGTCAAAGTAACTTTCCAAAATATTTTCATTTAAAAAATAAATGTTCCAATATTGTATCAGTCACAGTTCTGTGAGTTTATTTTCCTTTTTAAATATTTGATATTCTGAAAATTTTTTGTCTATATTCAGATAAGTTTACTATCCCTAAAGTAATCACTTAGGTACCCTATAAATATTAGATAAACAAAAATACGAATCAAATGTACTTTAACATTACGTTATTTCCTTCTTCTAATGAAAAACCTGTCACGTGTGTCCGTGTAAAGAGACCACCAAACAGGCTTTGTGTGAGCAACAAGGCTGTTTATTTCACCTGGGTGCGGGCGGGCTGAGTCCGAAAAGAGAGTCAGCGAAGGGAGATAGGGGTGGGGCCGTTTTATAGGATTTGGGTAGGTAAAGGAAAATTACAGTCAAAGGGGGGTTGTTTTCTGGCGGGCAGCGGCAGGGGACACAAGGTGCTCAGTGGGGGAGCTTTTGAGCCAGGAGAAGGAATTTCACAAGGTAATGTCATCAGTTAAGGCAGGATTAGGTCATTTTCACTTCTTTTGTGATTTTCAGTTACTTCAGGCCATCTGGATGTATACATGCAGGTCACAGGGGATATGATGGCTTAGCTTGGGCTCAGAGGCTTGACAAAACCAAAACCAGAAAACATAAAACTCACAGTCAGAAAGCATGGAAAACAGTGATTGCACAGTCTATGTGGACTGCTATTTCCTTATTTGGATCCAACATCTACCTTTCAGGGATATGATATTAAACTGTACAGATCTTTACAAAATCTTAATTTTTATTATTATCTCTCAAAATAATTAAAATATTTTTTACTCGCTTTACTGACATTAATGGTAAAGTCTCAAAGAACCGTTGCTCCCCACTCTAATTGTTATCCAGAGACTTGTACAGCTCTCAAGAAAAGCAGTTACAGATTCAAACTGGAGCAACTTAGAAAAATTGCTTTGATGTGGCTGGGCGCAGTGACTCTTGTAATCCCAGCACTTTGGGAGGCCAAGGCGAGCGGATCACGACATCAGGAGTTCAAGACCAGTCTGGCCCATATGGTGAAACCCTGTCTCTACTAAAAATATAAAAATTAGCTGGACGTGGTGGCACTCGCCTGTAGTCGCAGCTACTCTGGAGGCTGAGGCAGGAGAATCGCTTGAACCTGGGAGACGGAGGTAGCAGTGAGTTAAGATTGTGCCACTGCACTCCAGCCATCCAGCCAGGGCGACAGAGCGAGACTCCATCTAAAAAAAAAAAAAAAAAAAAAAAAGGAAAATTGCTTTGATGCTTTGCATGAGAGTATTGGTAGAGAGAGTAGACTGGTAAGCTGTGACTCCTCAGAAAACAAACAGAAACACACATTAAGGGACTGTCTTGTCTTTTCTAATTGCTCATAAAGATTGTTCGTTCTAAGAGTGTGCCATTCAATACTGTAGCCATGTGCCTCTTAGCACTTTACATATGACTACATTGAGATGGGCTGTAAATCTAAATACACAATGAATTTTAAAACCTTAATATAAAATAGAAATGCAAAACATCTCATTAACATTTAGTTATATAGATCATACATTGAAACAATATTTTGGTTATATTGGGTTAAATAAAATATGTCTTTGAAATTAATTTTGCTTGTTAATTTTATATGTAACTACCAGAAAATTAAAATTGCATTTGTGGCTCATATTATATTTATATTGGGCAATGCTGCGTTAGAGGACAAAAAGGAAAAAAAAGAATGGTGTCCTGTACTTTTCTTCAACCTGTGTGCTATACAACAAACTTCAGGCCCAGCTGAGTGTTTACACTAACACTCTTAAAGTGTTCACATACATATATGAAGCATAAATAAATACATATGTATGAATTATGTTAATGCATGGAGACATTTTTTATAAAAGTGGCTTCTTCAGACTTATATGTATTTTAATTCTGATGATAATCACAAGAATTCACCATCTATCTTCTAATATCCCTTTGTTTAGGGTTGGAAAAAAAATAAGAGAGTTTCTTTCAATTTATGTGTCAAAGAAAGTTTTGGCTACTAATAATTCAAAGTAGTCATAAAAAACATAGGACAAAGAATTCTGGAATATGGAAATCCAAAAGAAAATGCGTGTTTCATGTATGAAGTTAATGTTGGTTATTCTCCTTCAGTCATCCATGGTCATTTTATCCATTAAGATCTTGAGACTGTATTCTCTCCATTGCCACCCTAACACCCTAGTCCAAACCACTATCAATGCTCACTGTGATGACTTTAAAAGTCTCTAACAGGTCTCCATCTTTGCATTCATGGCCCCTACAATTTCTTCTCTATACAACAGTTATAAGCATGTTTTGAAAACACAAATCAGGCCGGCGCAGTGGCTCACGCCTGTAATCCCAACACTTTAGGAGGCCGAGGTGAGCAGACCACGAGGTCACAAGAATGAGACCATCCTGGCCAACATGGTGAAATCCCTTCTCTACAAAAAATACAAAAATTAGCTGGGCATGGTGGCATGTGCCTGTAATCCCAGGTACTCGGGAGGCTGAAGCAGGAGAATTGCTTGAACCCGGGAGGCGGAGGTTGCAGTGAGCGGAGCTCGTGCCACTGCACTTCAGCCTGGCGACAGAGCTCGACTCTGTCTCAAAAAACAAAAAAACCCCACAAATCAGATCATTCATTTTTTTCTTTACACTCTCTATTGGCTACATGCTCATGGACTAAAATCTCTTCACTTGCACTTTGGTGCCCTATGAGATCTGGCCCTGTCAACACCTCTGATGACAAGTCACCCCCTCCTCTCCCACCAACAACCTTTCCTGTTCCAGTTCCAGCCTCCTAAGCCTCTTCTCTGCTCCAGGACTGCCTGAGCTCCTTCCTTCCAGATTCCTTTCCACTCGGCTCATTTGGGCACATGCTAGTCTGTCTAGCTGGGTGCACTGCCACAGTCTTAAAGTTACCCTCAGTGTCACCCTGGAATATTTTTGTTTGTAGAACTATCACTCTCTAAATTTATCTTGGTTACCTATAGACAGAATAAAATTGGTAGAGTGCAATCTGAAAAGTCTCTCTCTCCCACTACTACTGTCTAAACCCTTGAAGAAGCTGCCTTTCTCCAACACCTTTCGTTTTCTCAGGATGGTTCTCAGTGCCAAAAGAGTCTCCTTTAGAAGTATTACAGAAATTCAAAATCAACACTTTCTTCTAACACGCAATTGAAGTTTCTCCTGCTCCTCCCTTTCTGGCACCCCCTTCTCACTCTCAAGGCCATTAAAAACTAGTGGAAATTCTCTTCTGTCTTCTCTTTCTCCAGCTGGGAATTTTGCAGACTGCTCCTGGGGAAGGAGGTAAATATGGCCTGTTCTTTTCAATCCCCTGCTTCAACTTCCTCTCCTGTGACCATGGTGCCGATGTGGCTCCTTCAGGTTGCAGGACGAGATGGGATGATAGGTAAAAGACAAATACCTATGTACTTAATTGGTGCTACTTAATCTACTCCAGGTGACATAATGGGTTCCTTTTGTCTTCTATCTTGAGTTACCCCATGCAGACTTTCCTGGAGTCATCTCACCCTAGCAGAACATACCTTAGGCTGGGTCCTTCCAAATAAGCTCAAATCTAGCCTTCTTTCATTAAGTCAAATTCACTTTGGCCCACTACATCTTGTCACATGCTGATGGAAGTGGCATATTGCTCTCAGTCTAACCATCTTGCCTCCCTCTGCGGGCCATTCTGTTGGCAGGAACTCACCAAGAGCCAGGGGCATTAAACTGTCAGCTTCTTCTCCTTAAAGAAGAAGCCCCCACTGTCTTGGTGTTCTGGCCATCACATATATGTGCTGGAAGTAGATGATGGGCTAAAGACTTCTCCCCGCCCTTGATGTGCCAGAAACACCATCTCTCCGTTTTGTAAATTTTAATGGAGAGATGATGTTTCTGGCACATCAAGGAGGGGAGAAATCTTTGATGATGTTTCTGGCACATAGCATGAAGATGTCACTTGGCAGCAGCTTGTCCAACTAGATATATCATTTCTCAGACCCTCTTTCACCTGGGCATAGCTGTGTCACTAGTTCTCTCCAATTGTATGTGAGTGAAAGTGATGTGTCACTTCCATGAAAAGGCCATTAAAAACTAGTGGAAATTCTCCTCTCTCTGTTTTCTATTTCTCCAGCTATACACAGGAATCTCTGAGTCTCTAAAGGATGAAGGAGTCACAAGATGGAAGGAGCCTGGCTCCCTGATTCACAACATGGAGGATGCCACCCACCAACCAGGAACACATCCACTAGATGGTTACAATTGTTAAAAAAAAAAACTGTTCTGTGTTCAGCCACTGCAAATTTAGGGTTTATTTGCTGTATCACCTAGATATACCCTAAAATATGTATTTAGCAAGTTCTAATAGTACCCAAATGCCTTTCATAACATAGCGATGAGATGATCTATGGTTCTCAGGTTTGTGACTTTATTTGAAAATCCAAGATAAAAGAAAAGCTTTCCATGAAATACCTCATTTCAATCATTGGTTTTCTCTGTAACTCTGCTATAATGTTGGCTTTGTGAAAACAGGGCCTTGTTTGTATTGTTAATCACTGCTCCCTCAGCATTTGGAAAAGTGCCAGGAATATCAGAGACATGCAATAAATATTTGTTAAAAAATAAAATGTGCATTTTATAAGAGGCGTTAGTGTTTGTATATAAATCTAACTATTGACATAACTGATATTCTGGATAACACCAACTTTTAACTAAATAATAATTTTTAAAATGTGGAAATCTGACTCAGGAGGAGTTTCAAAATCTCCAGTTAAAGCAGGCTTCTTTCTTGCTAAAGTTATTCAGTGAAGACAGCAGCTTCAGATGGGAGAAAGCCAGTGGGTTAACTTCGTTACTTGGTTTGTAATTTGCATGTGCCCCTAGGGAATAACTTCATCGCTTCCTGCTCTCACTGGGTCAGAGTAAATAAAGATTATGTTTTTACCCATAAAGAGCTTGATTGAGTCAACGAGTCAATAACAATTTGATATAATCTAGTGGGAAATACATTTCACTACATCCTCTCTCAGAAGAAAATCATGAGTTCATTATAAAAGAATCATTTCTGAGGTCCAAAACAAACAATAATATTACTTCAAGTAAGATATATAACTGTGAAAATTGCTGATTTTAATTTTGTTCCACTTGAAAATATTAACAAGTCAATAAACAAACGGTACCAAAGGGAATTTTGAAAAGTACAATCCACTTTAGAGTAAGTGATAACCATAATCTGTCTCAATAATTTTCCTCATTGAAAAATCAGTGCTAGTAGTTCATAACTGAGGAACCAGGTAAGCAGCTGTAATTAGAAATGCCATTGTCATTCCTCTGCTACTGCTACCTGCACAATACCATATCTACAGAAGCCATACCTTATATCTAACCCCCATCTGCAATCTTCTACCATTTGATCCGAAATATATAGAATGAGAAAGGTGCAATCTAGGTGAGTTGCTCACACTGGGTTGGAAGAGATGTGGATTGAGGATGCATTAATAGGCACCTGGAAATTGTGAAAAAGCCAGAAATCACTGGAAAAGCCTATGGACTTATTCAGTATTCAGACATATTCCATAACCTAGAGGCAAAAAAGAAAATTGTGAAAAGTTGTGAGAAATAGAAATATATCAAATTACAGGGGCAGATCCCTAGGAAGAACTCTTCTGTTTAACTGCTTAAGATTGTGTGTGTGTGTGTGTGTGTGTGTGTGTGTGTGTGTTGATCCACATATACTTATCTGTGTGTGCATTATTGAAATACTCATTTTGACTCTTAATTACCATTTAGGTAAGTTATTTTGAACATTATTTGTCATAAGCACAGAGAGCAGTGTTCAGATATAGTGCACATGATTTAAAGAACCAGCATGTGGTAATTCTTGATACAATGAGTGGGCATTTGCCTTTTTTTGCATGACAGGTGTTTGGACTTGTATGAATGAATGTAATTTCACATTCAGTCAATTCCTCCTCAGCTGCAATTACAGAAGAAGGCAGAGGAAAGAACAGTCTGTAATTTAAAAGTATCTAAAATTGTTCATCTTTTGCTTTGGCGTGTTTTCTGAGCTTGTATTAGAATAATGGTGTTTCAGATATTTGCAATGTTGATTGCAACTAAATATTATACTCCTGAATTGAAAGTCTACATAAAAAAGAATTGGGAAACTTGAGATTTTCCTACTCTACCCTTTCCTTTCCATTCCCTGAACACTTTATTTTTTTCACTCAGGGATATAAAGAGATTTCAAAATGGTTATAACTTACCCTTTCAACCTTCCAAAAGTAGGAGTGTGAGCTTTTTTTTTTTCCCCGATACAGAGTCTTGCTCTGTTGCCCAGGTTGGAGTGCAGTGGCATGATCTCAGCTCACTGCAACCTCCGCCTCCTGGGTTTAAGCGATTCTCCTCCCTCAGCCTCCCAAGTGGCTAGGATTATAGGCATGCGCCACCATGCCCAGCTAATTTTTGTATTTTTAGTAGAGACTGGGTTTCACTACGTTGGCCAGGCTGGTCGTGAACTCCTGACCTCGTGATCCACCCGCCTTGGACTCCCAAAGTGCTGGGATTACAGGTATGAGCCACCATGCCCGGCCCAGGAGTGTGAGTTTTAACAAACATTCTTTCATTGTATAAATTGGAACATGCAGCCACACAATAAATACACACACACACACACACACACACACACAAATACGTACATACACCAAGAGTGACATAGTTTGGCTTCTGTCCCCACCCAAATCCTCATGTGGCAATTGTAATCCCAGTGTTGGGAGGGACTCTGGTGGGAGGTGATGGATCATAGGGAACAGATTTCTCTTTTGCTTTTCTCATGATAAGTGAACGAGTCTCATGAGTATCTGTTGGTTTAAAAGCATGAGCATCCCCTTCTCTCTTTCTCCTGCTGCCATGGTGAAGATGTGCGTGCCCCCCCCTCTCTGCCCTTCTGGCCATAATTGCAAGGTTCATGAGGCCTCCCCAGCCATGCTCCCGTACAGCTTCCGAAATTGTAAATCAATAAACCTCTTTCTCCATAAATTACCCAGTTTTCAGGTATTCTCTACAGCATGTGAGTAACAGAAAATACACAGAGAAACAACAACACAATCTACAAAATTTCAAATTGCAGCCAAGTTTCCTAATCCAATGCACACTGGCGGGTTTTGCACCTGAATGAAAACAAAAAACTTCCTAATCTGTAAATTCCAATATAATCTTATCAAAATATATTTAAGTTTGTTTTGTATTAATTCTAATGCCACTAAGATAAATCACAGTTGGAAGGATACTTGTTTTAGCCATTAATATAATCAAAAAAGAAGAAATTAAAAGCTTTCCTTAGCAAGGAGGTAGTGAAAATGAGAAAGATATACATTTTCCAGACACGTAAACTTTGTTCTGAAGACAAGGCACACCTCTCAAGCTCCTTCAGTGACTTTCCATCCGGCAATTTGGATGCTTTGGGATGCTTTCCTGGGTTCTCAGGAAATCATGAAGACCACAGAAATTCCAGGAGAGAGCTCCTGATTTTCTCTATTTAGAAGAAAAGACTGAATAACTACACCATGAGCAAAATGCATGTGCATTGGCTTAAGGAATTGTAGGATCAGAGAACAAAGTCCAACACAGGACAATGTTTCCACACATTTATGCAATTATATGTTTCCTATTTCTGTTTCTTAGTGCCCTTCCCTGTTTAATTATTTTCAACTTCATTATTTCTAAAATCAGCTCAGTTTCCTCCATAGGGTAGAAAGTATGGTGGTCAACAGCTCTAACATCTTACACTCATCGGCAAAGAGAAACAAATTTTCTTTCTTAGTGTTTTAGTGTTCAGAACTGAAAGTGTCAGGAAAACATGCTTATTGGCTTAACTTTGGTCTCATACCCACCACTGAAACAATTAATAAAGGATAGAGAGCTGAGGACTTGTAAAGCAAAAAAAGAAAAAAAAAGTGATAGCAGAATGAGAAAGGCAAGTTGTGCTAACAAAATGAAAGTTATCTGTTATACAAAAATAATTAGATATATTTCAGAAATTAAGATCTGAGTATAATGCTGTTAAGTAGAACTGCAGGTAAGCTTACTAGCAAAGCCCTGTCAAGAGTTGTCAGCATCGGATGGGTGCGGTGGCTCACGCCTGTAATCCCAGCATTTTGGGAGGCCAAGGTGGGCGAATCACGAGGGCAGAAGTTCAAGACCAGCCTGGCCAACATGGTGAAACACTATCTCTACTAAAAATACAAAAAATTAGCTGAGCGTAGTGGCAGGTGCCTGTAGTCCCAGCTACTCCGGAGGCTGAGGCAGGAGAATCTCTTGAACCCGGGAGGCAGAGGTTGCAGTGGGCCGAGATCGCACCACTGCACTCTAGTCCGGGCGACAGAGTGAGATCTCATCTCAAAAAAAAAAAAAAAAAGAAAAGAAAAAAGAGTCGATAGCATCAAAGATTTGGGTACTTTCCAATTTTCTGTTTTACTATCCTCAGCATGTCGGCTACTCTCTTGTGGACTTAACATGGCTGCAGCAGCTCCAAAGCATCAAGGGCTTATACAGCATCCACAGAACAAAAGAGGCAGTGACGTTTCAGTGTTATTCCACATTCCCATTTCTGAATCAATTAATAGCATGAGGAATAAAATTGCCATTTTAGGTTAGAATAATCTGGATTCATCCCAACCTCCATGGAGCACACAGACATATAAAACATGATGTAAACTCTAGGTTCTGTTAGCAAAAATGATTGGCTGAGATTGGCTGTGGGGTGGAAAGATGGGGGAATGGAGGGGTAGAGTCACAGTGATTTGAAGATTGGTGACCAGAGTACATTTGTCATGTAGCCAACATGGCCTCAAACAGTTTTGTCAACTTGAAAACCAAATAATTTTGCAGTAACTTTAGTGAGTAGCTCTACAATGGAAAGCAACAGAAAAACAATGAAAGTTGTGAAGATGTGGATTGTATGGACAATCTGCAGGCAATGGCACCATAGGCTGAGGGGAATTATCATCAGCAAACATACCTTACTTGTTCCTTACACTTCTTAACTGAGTAGCATTAGCTGTGAATTATTTAAAGAAATCCTGTTTCCCTGCCAGAATCGCCAGTCTTTGGGTTGACTCTGAATTTCTGAGCATTCCTTCAATAAATCCTTCTCAGCCTAATTTAACCAGTTTGTTTTTATTTCTCTTAACCAATAATCCTGACTGGGGTGTTTGTCCTCTCCCATGAAAAATGAAAATCTGCTTCAGTAATTCAGAGCTGTAATTATACTCAAATATCAGTTCTGATGAAAAGTAGTAATAGGAACTAAATTCTGCTTTAACAAGGCTAAGAACTAGTAGATGTTATCTTCTTTATGTACATACCTAAAAAAAATTCAGCAAAAATCGTTCTTTATGTTAAAACACATAATCCCATTCATACATTCTATGCTGAAAAAAAATCATTTAGTACTTCTGTAAGAGGTAAGGTAAAATTCACGCTGTTCTTAAAATACACATCCGTCTCAGTTACCGTACCCAATCATCTGAGAACATGTAGATAATTAAGCAAATATTACAAGAAACTAAAAATCGAAAGGGGAAATACGCAGTTGCATTAATCAATAAATATTATTCTCATGCTTAATGTCTTAAGAGAGTGGCTTTAGTTAATATTATGACCAATTTAAAATGAATATATTTACTTTGTTATCAATTAAAATGTTGAGTACAAACTAATCAGTAATAATTAAGTGTATTAAACAATATTCATATGCCATTAAAATTCGTCCTCTGCATTTGTGTCATTTAAACGCAGAGACCATCCAATTTGCGCTTTGTTAAATAATGCGCTGGACACGATGTAGTAAAAAATAATGTAATTTTAGTTTACTGTCACTTAAAACCCAAAAAATCTATACCAACTTCTCGCAATATTTATTTCCAAGTGAAGTCCTGCTGTAAAAGCAAGAAAGAATCAACTAATTGATAGTCTTTGGTGCTCAGCTCAGCTTCTTTAAGGCATCACGCAGTGAGAGGCAAGGAATTTAAGTTAAGCCTCACTCTAAGGGCGGAATAAACATGATTTGAAACGTGCTCTTCAAATGTAGTCAATATAATTATAGTATATAACCTGAATGAAGTTTTCAATAATTATTTGCGATACACATTATTAGAGTTTAAAATACAATTGCTATGACTGAATAATTTATCTCAACATGATAATTTAATTTTCTTTTTCTGGATAGCAATGTAAGTGTACAACGAAAGTTCTATCTGACTGAACTTGGTCCCTTCTCTTTCACCATATACAAAAATCAACTCAAGATAAATTAAAGACTTAAATGTAATACCTAAACACAAAACTAGGAGAAAATCTGCGTAATACCATTCTGGACATAGACCCTAGCAAAGGTTTCATTACAAAGGCTGTAAAAGCAATTACAAAACAAAACAAAAATTAACAAGTGGTATCTAATTAACCTAACGAGCTTCCTCACACTAAAATACACTATCTACAGAGCAAACAGGCAACTGACACAATTGGAGAAAATATTTACAAAGCATGCCTCTGACCAAGGTCTAATACTCAGAATATATGAGGAACTTAAACAAATTAACAACAAAAAAAAAAATGAACTCTATTGAAAAATGAGCAAAGGACATGAAGAGACATTTCTCAAAAGAAGACATACATGTGACCAACAAGCATATGCAAAAATGCTCAACATCAGTAATCATTACACAAATGCAAATCAAAACCACAATGAGACATCATCACTCACCAGTCAGAATAGCCATTATTAAAATGTCAAAAAATAACAGATGCTGTTGGGCCTGCAGAGCAAAGGGAACACTTGTACACTGCTAATGGGAATACAAATTAATTCAGCCACTGTAGAAAGCAGTTTGGAGATTTTCTGATATGTGTGTTTTAAAAAATAGGTGTTTCTGCCCACCAGGTATATCCAGAGCCACATACTCCCACCCTGAAATCAAACCTCTGATGCGTTTTACAAAGTTGACTTTGTACTGGCATCAAATCCAGATTCTTTCCAGTTGTCATCTGTTCAACTTCTCACTTGGATAATATTTTGCTTTTTATTATTGAACTACTTCAAGGTTTAAGATGTCCTCCACTTTTAGCAAATAATATGCTTATTTGTATCAGTATTGCCAAATTTAAAAGACTTTTAAAAAATGCTATGCTTGATTAATTTCCTTAAATAACTCACTAACCTCTCTGGGTCTCAGTTTTCTCATAATAAATGAGGGAACCAGACTAGTGAAAAATCTCAGTGCCTTCCTCTTCTGAAAGTATTATTCACCAGTATATTAATTTGTCTGTTATTACACTACATTGCATCACTGTGGCTGTGTATCATATTGCATAGCATTGTGCCTTACACAGTGCGTTGCACTGCCTTTTACCATATCACGTTACAATGTACCAAATACTGTTTCATTATATAGTGATATGTTAACTATAAAGAAGCACTTTTAGAACTGGTGGATGCGAGAGCAATCAGCAATTGTGAAGGAAAATAGAGGAGATCCAGTTGAATTGTTAATCCAACATATCTGCAGAGGGTTTTTGAAAGGCAAAATTAATCTTTATATATATATATATATATATATATATAATTTTTTTTTTTTTTTTTTTTTTTTTTTTTTTGAGATGGAGGTCTCGCTCTGTCACCCAGGCTGGAGTGGCAGTGGCCGGATTCTCAGCTCACTAACAAGGCTCCGCCTCCCGGGTTTAGCACCATTCTCCTGCCTCAGCCTCCCCGAGTAGCTGGGAACTAGGGCAGGCGGGGCCCGTCCCACCAACTCCGCCCGGCGGCCTAGTTTTTTGTATTTTTTTTTAGTAGAGCGAGGTTTCACCGTGTTAGCCAGGATGGTCCTTCGATCTCCTGACCCTCTGGTGATCCGCGCCGTCTTGGCCTCCCAAAGTGCTGGGATTGACGGGCTTGAGCCCAGCCAACGCCCCGGCCTATGCTTTTATATTTGTACATTGCCTCTTATGCCAGCTTGTTTTATAAATAATTATAAATTACTTAAAATCATTAAGGGGCAAAGAATAAACATTATGCAAAGGTTAATATCCATAGATTATTGTACACCTCTTGCTCATGTTTGGTATTGCTGCTCATGTCAGTTCTGTGAACCAGTGGCTCTTAAATGTTATTGATGTTTAAAGTTACTTGTCGCAAAAATAAACCCCAAAATTCTTAGAATGAAAACGATTTCCCTTTAGGTAGCTCCATTTAAAATTGTTAACTGCATCTTTCCAATTGTTTACCCACAATCCAAACAGCCAGGAGAAAGAATTCTGGGAGAAACTAAGAATACTGCTACTTCATAACTCTGGGTTTGTGGCCAAAAAGGCAATAAAATAAAATTAGGGGGTCAGAGACCAGTGTTCAACATCCGCCAACCCCTGATCATTGTTTATCTTTTGATCTCTGGCCAAAGTAACTGTCTTCCCATCCTGTGGAATAGGGGGGGGGCAATAACACCATAGCATTTGGGTGATAGCTAAAGATTAATATATGAGACGGTGGTTTTGTGAACAGCTTGTCCTATACTCTAAAAATGCATGTTAAAAACCGATGTACTCCTTATTGATTAGAATTGGCGAATAATTTTTGTTTAAGTTCAGAGTGAGGCAAGCATTTAAAAATGATTACTATGTAACTTTATTACGTTAACTACAAGCCTTAAAATACACTAATGTTGTTCTGGTTATAAATAACATCAACCTATAGCAATTTTAAAAATTCTTCACAAGTATAAAAAAGTATAAAAATTAATCTATAATCTCATGACGGCAAAAGAAACCCCCAATTAAAGTTTTGCTTTTATGAAGGAACAAACAAATAAATCAACATAGATATGGGATATATGCTGTAGACATTATAAGAAGATTTATATAACTGGAATATTATATGCATGAATATAAAGTGTATATACATATGATTTTATATATGCATACATAAATGTAATATTAATTGGAATTAATTCACAATTAATCAGAACATCTACAGTGAACAACCAATTCACATAATTTTGTACACCTTTCTGGTTATTTTCTTCCAATAAATTCCTTAGAATAGAATCACTGATTCAAAGGGTTTGAGCAATTTTAAGATCTTAAAGAAGTTTCTGAAATCATGCCAGAAAACTTTATATCAATTCACATTTGCATTACAACGTATGAGATTGTCTTTCACTTGATCCTCATTAAAACTGGGCATTGCCATTGTTTGTTAATTTGCTTATTTGACAGACAAAAATCCTTATTTATGTATTTGATATTTTCATTTATTTGGCGAATGGAAAGCTAGAAGGTTTTATGTTTTGTTTTTGTTAGTTTGGTTTGGTTTTGGTAGGGTTTTAATAATTTTACACTCCACATATGTTTCCTCTATGACTTGTCCTTTTGAGGCGTTTGCTTATTTTTTTGAGGGAATAATTTTATCTCCCACTAATTAAATAATTAAATTTATAAAGATTGCACATTTTCTCTATCTATTTCTTTATTATTTTATAATTTTAAATGCAATGTTTAAAATGTGGGTTATAAAGCTTTTGCTTTATCCTTGATTTCATTAAATTTTTGCCATAAATAGCCTTACTTATCATAAGATTAGATTAAAAAATACATATGTCTATGTTGTTTTAGTTCTTCTAAGGTTTCCTTTTACACATTTATTCATTTAATCTCTGATATAGTTTGGATGTGTGTCCCCTCAAAATCTTACATAAAAATGTGACCTCTAATATTGGAGGTGGGTTTAGTGGACGGTATTTGGGTCATAGGGATGGATCCCTTATAAACAGCTTGGTACCCTCCTCACTGTAACAAGTTACCACGATATCTGGTTGTTAAAAAGAGTCTAGGACCACCCCATTCTCTCTTTTTCTCCCTTGCTTGCTGTGTGACACACCTGTTCCCCCTTTACCTTCTGCCATGAGTTAAAATTTCCTGAGGCCTCACCAGAAGCTGAGCATATGGTAGTGCCATACTTGTACAGCCTGCAGAAATGTGATCCAAATAACTCTCTTTTTCTTATAAATTACCAAGCCTCAGGTATTCCTTTATAACAACACAAAATAGATTAATGCCAAAAATTGGTAACAGAAGTGGAGTGTTGCTATAAATATACCTGAGAATATGAAAGTGACTTTGGAGCTGGGTAATGGGCAGAGATGGGAAGAGTTTGGAGGGATCAAAAGAAGAAAGAAAAATGAAGAAAAGCTTGGAACTTGCTAGAGACCTCTTAAGTGGTTGTTACCAAATTGCTGATAGAAATGTGGACAGTGAAGATTAGGTTAATGAGGTCTCAGATGGAAATGAAGAACTTGTTGAGAACTAGAGCAAAGGTTACCCTTGTTATGCCCTATCAAATAACTTAGCCAGATTGTGTCCATGTCATAGGGCTTTGTGGAAGGTTGAACTTAAGAGTGATGACCTAGGCTGGGCGTGGTGGCTCATGCCTGCAATCCCAACACTTTAGAAGGCCAAGGTGGGCGGATCACCTCAGGTCGGGAGTTTGAGACCAGCCTGACCAACAAGGAGAAACTCCATCTCTACTAAAACTACAAAATTAGTCGGGCGTGGTGACACATGCCTGTAATCTCAGCTACTCAGGAGGCTGAGGTAGGAGAATCACGTGAACCTGGGAGGCAGAGGTTGTGGTGAGCCAAGATCACGCCATTGCACTCCAGCCTGGGCAACAAGCAGAACTGCATCTCACAAAAAAAAAAAAAAAAAAAAAAAAAAAAAAGAGTGATGACCTAAGGTATATGGTGGAAGAAATTTCTGAGCAGAAAATTATTCAAGATGGCACTTGACTGAGTCTAACAGCCTTTGATTAGATATTGTAGCAAAGAAATGACTTAAAGTTGGAACTTGTAATTACAAGGAAAGAAAAGTGTAAAAATTTGGAAAATTTGCAGCTCAGCCTTGTGGTAGAGAAGGAAAAAGCATTTTCAGGTGTATTAGTCCATTTTCATACTGCTATGAAGAAACACCCAAGACTGGGTAATTTATAAAGAAAAAGAGGATTAATGGATTCACAATTTCATGTGGCTGGGGAGGCCTCACAATCATGGTGGAAGGCGAAGGAGGAGCAAAGGCATGTCTTACACAGCACCAGCCAAGAGAACATGAGTGTGTGCATGGGAACTGCCCTTTATAAAATCATCAGATCTTGTGAGACTTATTTACTACTATCAGGAGAACAACATGGGAAAAACCTGCCCAGATGATTCAATTACCTCCTACCAGTTTCCTCCCATGACACATGGGGATTATGGGAACCACAATTCAAGATGAGATAAATCCGGGAGGGCTACAGAGCAAACATTGAATAGAGACATTGTCATGACTAAAAGACAGCCAGGTACTAATAACCAACACAGTGGTAAATAGGCCTGGAAGGAATTTCAGAAATCTCTAAGGCAGCCCTCACATCATAGGTCCAGATGCCTAGGAGAAAAGAATTGTTTCAGGTGCCAGGTTCATGGTGCCACTGCCCTACCCCACTTTCAGGGGCTACTCTCCACTTCCTAACTGTTCCAGCTCCAGCTGAAGTTCAAAATGCCCCAAGTACAGCTCAGGCTGGCACCTTGGAAAGCACCAGACACCATAAGCCCTGGTGGCTTCCATGTGGTGTTAAGTCTGCAGGTATGCAGAATGGAAGAGTGAAGGAGGCTTGGCATCTTCTACTTAGATTACAGAGGATTTGTGGGAAATCCTGAGTGACCAGGCAGAAGCCTGAGACAGGAGTGGAGGCCCTGTAGGGCAGTGCCAAAGGGAAATACATGGTTGGAGTCCTCACACAAAGTCCCCACTAGGGCATTGCCTTGTGTTGCTGTGTGAACAAGGCTACCATACTCCAGACTCTAAAATAGTAGAGCCACCAGCAGTGTGCACTCTCAGCCTGCAAAAGGTACCAGAGCCCAATCATCACACTGGTGTTTCCCAGGATGTGGGACACAGAGTCAAGGATTACTTTGGAGCTTTAAGGTTTATTTTCTGCCCTGCTAGGTTTAGGACTCACATGGGGCTTATTGTCCCTTTCTTTTGTCAGATTTCTCCTTTTTGAAATGGGAATATTTACTCAATGCCTGTGCCACCATTGTATCTTGGTAGCAAATAACTATTTTATAAACTTACAATCTCATAGGTGAAAGGAACTTGCCTTGAGTCTCAGAGGAGGCTTTGGACATATAAGCTACCCAAACAGCAATACTTTTCCATGTACTTACATATTTTATACTTCTTAAAGCTTTGCAATTTTCTTTAAAATGTTCCTTCAGTTTGTGCGTGAAGTTATTGCTTGGTATTATTCTATATATTTTTGTTATTATGAATGGAGCATTTTCATGTATCTCCTGCTGTTTTCTGCTACTACACTAAGTAATTAAAACATTTCTCTCTATTTAGCTTCTCTCAATATCTTGTCTTTTAAATTAAGTTGACTCTTGTTATAGTCAGTCCTATCTTAGAAGCTTTATTAACAGCAAATAACTACCTGAATTATTTCTTCATATGCTTTCTGTTCTTAAGAAGCTTTTCATTAAATAAATGTTATTGTCAATGTTATTAAAAGATGTTTTTAAATTATCACACTGTAACAAATTATGTCATATGGCTATTTCAGGCCTATTACATCCAGAGTGCCCCAATAGCTCCCTTTAAAACAACATAGTTTACCGGCTGGGCGTGGTGGTTCATGCTTGTAATCCCAGCACTTTGGGAGGCCGAGGCAGGCAGATCACGAGGTCAGGAGATCGAGACCATCCTGGCTAACACAGTGAAACCCTGTCTCTACTAAAAATACAAAAAATTAGCTGGGCGTGGTGGTGGGTGCCTGTAGTCCCAGCTACTTGGGAGGCTGAGGCAGGAGAATGGCGTGAACCTGGGAGGCAGAGCTTGCAGTGAGCTGAGATTGCGCCACTGCACTCCAGCCTGGGCAACAGAGTGAGACTCAATCTCAAAAAATAATAATAATAATAAATGAAACAACATAGAAGTTTACCAACTGGTATATGTTTATTTGTATTAATGGAATATATTGTATGACTTAAATTGAAGTTTTGAAAATTAAGACTATATAGATTTATTTTCTCTGAAAATATTACATGTGATACAGGCACAAACTTTTCTTCCAATGCACCCTTTGAAAACCTCCTCATAATAACAAAGTACTCAAAAGTATAACCAGTCAGAAAAGTTTGCAACTATCAGATTGTTAAAGTACTTTGCATAAAATTAGCCAGATTTAAATGAAAATATGAATTATGTTTTAAAAAATCAAAAGTTAAACATGCCATTAACCTTACTAAATTTGTTATTGTTCATTGAGATTTCAGTTCCTGGACCCCTCTGTACTCTCTTTACATGCCTGCCATGGGCTCTGCAATGTTTTATTTTTCTTTTCTTTCATAATTCGCCTTAGACCCAGTGGTTAACCACTTTAATGCTGTTTTCTCTTTAGCAACCTTGATTCTTTTGGTTTAATATTCTTTTACTAGATATATTCTGCTAATATCCGTATGTTAATGAATCCACACATTGTGTTTTTCCTGCTCTGGGTTGCTATATGGTGCTGAGAAACTCCTTAATTATACTGCTCTGACATACATTTGGACATCTCAGTCTCTGCTGGGATGTAAGAACTGTTTGATAGTCTTTTAACTTGTATCTAATCGGTTTTCCTTTGCATTTTCTTGATTGCAAATTCAGATCTTTATCACTATTCTCAGCACCCCCACCTTAATCACAGAAAATGAAGGCTATCAATCACACTTTCATACATCTTCCTTTTCTTCCATATCTAAAAATAATTTAAACTGCTACTCAAACTTCTTATATGTAGTCAGAATTTGAGATGAATACTCTAGTATTCACAGTAGTCCTTATCTATTAATGGTTGGATCTTTCCCTTTATATCTACTTCTTGTTATTATAAATAAGCTCCTTTATTTCCTAGCTTATCAATTGTTAATTCCTTTCAAAATACTTTATAATAACTTTGAAACATGAAGTTACATTTTTTTAAATATGCAGAAAGTCGTAACTTTTCCCATTGAAAGATTACATCTATGTTCCAGACCCTTGATCACAGGCTCTGTGGCTACTTGATTAATAGAATTTGACAGAAAGGAACCTGTATCCATTTTCATGTTCAGTCTTAAGAAGCTTATAGTTTCCACTTCCTGTCACATAGGATGTTCTTTCTTGAACCATGCTACAAGGAAGGCCAGGCACATCGCGACATCCATGTAAATATGAATTGAGATACCCCAGCCCAGTGTTGGCTCAATTACCAACCAGCACCAACTTGCCGTTCATGTAACTGAGCCATCTTGGAAGTAGGTTCCCTACCTTTAGTTATACTTCCTCAGTGGACAGTACATGGGGCAGAACTAAGCTTTCACATCAAGAACTTTTTAAATTGTTGTTTTCAGTCCCTAAAGATTGAGATAGATTGTAATGTAGCAATAGTTAATCATAATACATGCTTAAATGTCTCCCATATTTGAGAAGATAAGCTTGATCACAAAGAAATATTTTAGTCTTCCTTTTCTTGATATTCAAGTTCTAGAAGAGTTGTTAATAATATATTATACTTTTTTCTCCCTGAACCCATTGTCTTTTCTGACAGTACTACCACATTGAAATTAGAGACTTGGTCATATTCACTGGTCATATAGAGTATATACCAAACTCTTTATAAAGTGTGAGAGAACCTATATTATATCATTTCACTCCAACTCTCTAGCATTCATTTTTTCACACCATATATATACTGTTTTCCCTTACACATACATGCCTACTGTATTAGTCTGTTCTCACACTGCTAATAAAGATATAGCCGAGACAGGGTCATTTATAAAGGAAAGAGGTTTAATTGACTCACAGTTTAGCACGGCTGGGGTGGCCTCAGGAAACTTAGAATCATGGCAGAAGGAGACGCAAATACCTCCTTCTTCACATGGCAGCAGGAGAGAGAAGAATGAGAACTGAGCGAAGGAGGAAGACCCTTCTAAAACCATCAGATCTCATGAGAACTTACTTAACTATCGTAAGAATAGCATGAGGGAAAACGTCCCCCATGATTCAATTACCTCCCACTGGGCCCCTCCCACATGTGGGGATTCTGTGAACTACTATTCAAGATGAGATTTGGGTAGGGACAAAGCCAAACCATATCACCCATCATATAGTTTAATTCATAAATTAGGCACAATAACAGATTAATAACTGGTAATAAAATTGAATAATTATAACAATATACTATAATAAAAGTTATATGAATGTGGTCTCTGTCTTTGTCTCCCAAAATATCTTATTGTATTGTACTCAGCTATTTTTCTACCTCTCTTGCTCACAGGTAACTGAAACTACAGAAAGTGAAACTTCAGACAAAAGGGGTCTACTGTGGTTATACTTCTTTTCGCTCAGACTGTTAGAAATCTCAAGACAAACCTGAAGATCGTAACACTGTGGACTTCTGTATTTGGTGCATGTTTCAGGTACCTATGGCTGCAAAACAAAGCACCCCAAAATTTAATGGCATAATCATTATTTTCCAATATTCTGTGACTTAACTGGATTCATCTGTTGTCTTTTAGGATCTCTCATGCAGATACAGTTAGAAGGAGGCTGGACTAGAATCATCTGAAAATTAAATTGGACTAAATTTTGAAGACAATGTATTAGTCCATTTTCTGTTGTTATAACTGAATGCCATAGACTTGGCAATTTGTAGAGAAAAAAAGGTTTATTTAGTACATGGTTCTGGAACCTGGTAAGTCACAGAGTGTGGTTCATTTGGTGAGGCTCTTCCTGTTCTGGCATGACTTGGTGGAGAGCATAGATGTGACAAAGCAAGAACATGTGTGTCAGCTCAGATCTTTCTCTTCTTATGACACCATCATTTTTATCATGCAGGCCCCACTCTAATAACCTTATCTAATTCTTATTACCTCCCAAAGGTTACACCTCCAATAAACATATGAATTTGAGGATTAAATTTTCAACCCTTGTGCTTTGAGGAACATTCAAAGAATGGCATATGGCTTCTTCATTGACATGCCTGGCAACATAGCTGGAATGACTAACCCCACTTTGGGCAGGCCAGACCCAGTCTAGCTCTCTTTCTCCCCTACCCACACCTGCAGTCCCTGTGCATGGCTTCCTCACAACATAATGGTCACTGGGTAGTGGAACTTTTTAATGACTGCTTGATTCATCTAGGGCCAGTATTCTAAGGGAGCCAGGAGGAAGACACAAGGTGTTTCTGACATAGCCACACAACTTAGGCAGCTTCACTTTCACTGCATTTTATTGATCAAAAGCAAGTCTTTAGTTCAACCCTGATTCAAGGAGAGGAACAACAAGAAAACATGAATACCAAGAAGTGTGATTTTTTTGTGGATCATTTTTATAGACTAGCTATTATAGTATACTTATATTTTTTTTCTTAGAGTAGCTTTTCTACTTTATTATTTTATAATATGTTTTAAATTAAAGGGGATTTTACTGTTTTATGGAGAAGTCAAGTACTATTAAACGATAAACTAATGGTACAGATGTAATAATAACACTATATACACAGGATGTTATGAGAATTGCTTAAGTTAATAATGTGTGAATAGTTTGTAAATAAGATCATACTAGTGTAAAGGTAAGTTTAAAAATAGTGTGTCATGGGATTTCCTGATTTTGTTGAAATTGTAAGAATTTTTGCTTCAGACTAATCGTCTTAATGTCAGTCAAGTTATTCACAGAGTATTCAATGAGATAATACAAAGAGCCCTTAGTAAATTGGGCAGAGGCAAAAGAATTATGTCTTAGTAAAATTTCTAGAAATTTTCTACATAGTTCTATAAAATCTGAGGGAACTTCTAACA
>NW_016819714.1:5600-8774 GCF_001698545.2 Rhinopithecus bieti | reverse complement strand
TTTTTTTTTTTTTTTTGACAGTCTTACTCTGTCAGCCAGGCTAGTGTGCAGTGATGTGATCTCAGCTCACTGCAGCCTCTGTCTCCTGGATTCAAGGGATTTTTGTGCATCAGCCTGTAGCTGGGACTACAGGCGTGCAAAACCATGCCCGGCTAATTTTTGTATTTTTAATAGAGACGGGTTTCGCCATGTTGGCCAGGCTGGTCTCGAACTCCTGGTCTCAAGTGATCCACCTGCATCAGCCTCCCAAAGTGTTGGGATTACAGGTGTGAGCCACCACGCCTGGACCCTCCTTTTTTCTTTTTCTTTTTTTTTTTAATGAGATGAATGCACAGGAGCATTGTCGTGGTGGAAAAGGACTCTTGTGAAGCTATCTCAGATATTTATCTGCTAAAACTTTGACTAACTTTCTCAAATCACTCTAATAATAAGCAGATGTTATTGTTCTTTGACTTACCAGAAAGTAAAAAGGCAAAATGCTTTAAACTTCCCCGCAAACTGTTGCATTTTCTTTGCTCTTGACCAGTCCATCTTTTGCTTTGACTGGACCACTTAAATCTGCTGGCAGCCATTGCTTTAGTTGTGCTTTGTCTTCTGGGTCATACTGGTAAAGCTACATTTCATGTCCTGCTACAATTCTTCAAATAACTATTTTGAAATTTTGATCACACTTATTTAAAATTCCATTGAAAGCTCTGCTGTTTTCTGCAGCTGATCTGGCTGCAACAGTTTTGGCACCCGTCAAGTAGAAAGTTTGCTCAACTTTAATTTTTCAATCAGAATTGCATAAGATGAACCAAATGAGATATCTATGGTATCTATGGTGTTGGCTATTGCTTGTGCTGTTAATTCTTGGTCCTCTTCAATTAAGGCTCAAGTAAGGTTAATTTTTTTTTTTTTCACAAATTTATGTGAATAGTCTGCTGTTGCAGGCTTCGTCTTCAACATCATCTTGTACTTTCTTGAAAGAAGTTACCCCTTTGTAAACTGCTGATTACTTAAGGACATTGTTTCTATAAACTTTTTATAAAGGATCAATGATTTCCACCCAAATCATTGGGTGGAAGAAGCTTGAGTATTCTTCCCCCCATGCTTCACTACAAATTTGATTGTTCTTGCTTCAACTATGTCCGAATTCATGCTGCTCTGACAAGGGCTCCTTTTAGACTGATGACCCATCCTTCTTAGTGTCTCAAACTAACTTCTCTTCAGACATATCATAACAAGTTAGTATGAGTTTATTTTGGTGCAAAAATTTTGAAATTTATTCATTTTTTTCATAATACACATTTTCTCTGAACTTTTTGAAGATCCCTCATATAATCAGTTGAAACTATATACTAACATTTTATGTCTCTATTTATATCTCTATTTCTTAGAAATGTCTCCTAATTAATACAACAAAACATAAATTAGGGTTTCATTGGTACATTCATAATTTGATGAAGACTGTGAGTGGACTGATTAATTTCTAGGGTTTCTTGTATAATTATGACTCATTCGATTTTTAACCCATAGTGTAGTAAGGGCTTTACCTTGGTGTCATTTTTATCTTTTTTCTTTTTAATTACTCAAGTTATTTCTGTTGGCAGATACCCTTCCCTCTACCAAAGGGCCTTTTATTCTACTTGATTTTGGACTATCCAACTCTGCTGTATTTGGCAAAACTACAGGTCAACCCTCACAGAAATTGTGCCCTCTTTGGCTTCTATATACCTAAATATGCCATTTAATCTGCTCATAATGTTATTGCCACTTTGCAGTGCCAAATCATCTGCCTCAATGATTAGAAACTTTCTCAAGGTCAGCTGGGTGTAGTGGCTCACACCTGTAATCCTAGCATTTTGGGAGGCCGAGGAGTGTGGATTGCCTGAGCTCAGGAGTTCAAGACCAGCCTGGGCAAAATACTGAAACCCCATCTCTACTAAAATACAAAAAAGTTACCTGGGCATGGTGGCATGCACCTGTAATCCCAGTTACTTGGGAGGCTGAGGCAGGAGAATTGCTTGAACCCGAGAGGTGGAGGTTACAGTGAGCTCCGATTGCACCATTGCACTCCAGCCTGGGTGACAGAGTGAGACTCCATCTCGAAAAAACAAAAAACTTTCTCAAGGTCAATGATTCTAATTATACAATAAGACCTCTTTCTCTAGCCTTTTTACAAGTCTAAACACGAGACTACTTAATAGGAACATCCTTAATTTATCTACAAATGTTTTCTACATTTTAAAATTTTCTTTGGTTCATTTTTCTTCCTTACAAAATCAAACAACTGACTTCAGGAATTTTGCCTTTTATTTCCCTTAAATCTCTTCACTGCATCCATCTAAGTGTTGAGCATTCAGTAGATAGCCAACAAATGTATTGATGAAAGTCAGCAGAAGACCCTGGTAGACTATAACTTTCTTTGCTTCACTTATTGCAGTTAACAAAAAGAGATATTGTGAAGGTAATTTACCATTAGAAGAGTGTTTTAAAATCCTTGAACAGAGAATATTCTTCAAAAATTGCATAAAATACTGCTGCAATTACAATGATTTCTAGATATCACTCTACTACAAATCTGTCACCCAGGAACAAAAGTGCTGTGCAAGGCCAACATGTCACCTATTCCACCATACATGAAATAGTGGAGTTGGCTGCAATATCTGGAAACTAGAGAAGTTAATTTAAAGAAACTTTCAGCTAAGGTAAAACTCTTTGAAAAAAAAACAGAAGGATACTCCACAAAGAACAGCACTGTTCCAGCCTGGAATGACTGTTTTCTTTCTTTCAAATACATCTTGTGAAATCAGAATGATTCTCCCTGAGGGACTGTGTACTGTAAATCAATTTTTAATAAGTGGACACTTTATGAAAGACATTTTGAACTCATAGCTAGGAAAACATTCTACTGATCTAATGACAAGAATGTAATTAGAAGATAAGATTTCAATATAAAATGATCATAACTAAAAATTGAATGAACGATGTAATTGAACCATTACAATAAAAAGCCCCCACATCTTGAAAGATTTAAGGAAAATACACTGGATAATTAGCATTATGGTTTAATAATCAATATAAAGCTTGGTAATTCTTGGGAAAACTACTGACTTCCATTATTTAAAATAATACTTAATATTTTATAATGAAAAATGCTTATATAATGCTTTTGAATCCCTCTTATTATCA
>NW_016819714.1:0-2616 GCF_001698545.2 Rhinopithecus bieti | reverse complement strand
ATTTAAAAAAACAAAACAAAACATATAAACACTGGGAAAATCTATTATTCATATTTTTAAAAAGCTGTGACGTGGACTTAAGGAGTCATAAAATGTCAGTGAAAGCATTAAGAGGTTTCTGAAACCTAATAATTTAATTCTTTGCATAGAATTAGGAATGAAGAACCCTCTTGGGAAGCATACTTTATAGTGCTCCTCTTTAGTCTTTCTTACTTTTGACTATTTATTAGGGTATATGTGTTGTTACAGTGACTGAATTAGGTGAGATTTTTAGGTTTTGAGGGAGCATTGAGAAGAAAAGAGTACTAACTTCTGACTTCGGAGTTATGTTTCCTGAGTTTGATTTGATGCTTAGCTATTTACCAGCTGTGTAACATGGGCCAAACTTCCTAATCTCTCTGTGCCTTAGTTTTCCCATATTTAAAATGAGATGAAATTTTAAAGATGTGTCAGCCCCTCTCATTACAGGCCCAGAAGCCTAGGAGGAAAAAATTGTTTGATGGGAAGGGCAAAGGGACCCCCTGCTGTGTGCCGCTTAGGGACTTGGTGCTCTGCATCATGACCACTCCAGCTGTGGCTGAAAGAGGCCAAGGTATAGCTCAGGCCATGGCTTCAGACGGTGCAAGCCCCAAGCCTTGGCAGTTTCCATGTGGTGTTAAGCCTGTGGGTGCACAGAAATCAAGAATTGAGGTTTCGGAACCTATACCTAGATTTCAGAGAATGTATGGAAACACCTGGCTGTCCAAGCAGAAGATTTCTACAGGAGCAGAGCATCATGTAGATCCTCTGCTAGGGCAGTGCAGAAGAGAAATGTGGTATTGGATCCCCCACACAGAGCCCCACTGGGGCACTGCCTAGTGGAGCTGTGAGAAGAAGGCCACTGTCTTCCAGACCCCAGAATGGTAGATCCACTGAGAGCTCTCACTGTGCATCTGGAAAAGCCACAGACACTCAACACCAACCCATGAAAGCAGCTGCGAGGGAGGCTATACCCTCCAAAGCCACAGGGGTGGAGCTGCCCAAGGCTGTAGTAGCCCAGCTCTCGCATCAGTGTGCCCTGGATGTGAGACATGAAGTTAAAGGAGATCATTTTGGAACTTTAAAGTTTAATGATTGTCCTATTGGATTCTGGACTTGAATGGGGCCTGTAGCCCCTTAGTTTTGGCCAATTTCTTCCATTTGGAATGTGTGTATTTGCCCAATGCCTGTATCTCCATTGTATCTGGATAGTAACTAACTTACCTTTGATTTTGCAGGCTCATAGGCATTGTCTCAAATGAGATCTTAGACTTCTGTGATAGCACTGAAATGAGTTAAGACTTCAGGAGACTATTGGAAGGGCATGATTGTGTACTGAATTGTGAGAACATGAGATTTGGGAGTCGCGAGGGGTAGAATAATATGGTTTGGCTGTGTTCCCACTCAACTCTCATCTTGAATTGTAGTTCCCATAATTTCCACATGTCATGGGAGGGGCTAGGTAGAGATAAGTGAATCGTGGAGGCAATTTCCCCCACCCTGTTCTTGTAATAGTGAGTTATTTCTCATGAGATCTGATGGTTTTATAAGGGGTTTTTCCCTTCACTGGGCACTCCTGAGGCCTCCTCAGCCATGCTGAACTGTGAGTCAGTTAAATCTCTTTCCTTTATAAATTACCTAGTCTCAGGTATGTCTTTATTAGTAGTGTGAGAACAGACTAATACATACATTATACCAGAAAGGTATAGAATCTTTGAACAGACCGATAACAAGCAGTGATATTGAAATGGTAATAAAGTAATTGTCAACAAAGAAAAGTCCAGGACGAGATGGATTCACAGCTGAATTCTATCATACATTAAGAAGAATTGGTACCAATTCTATTGACACTATCCAAAAGATAGAGAAAGAACGAATCCTCACTAAATAATTCTATGAAGCAGTTTAACCCTAATACAAAAACTAGAGAAAGACATAATAAAAAAAAGAAAACTACAGACCAATATTCCTGTTGAACACAGATGCAAAAATCCTCAATAAAATACTAGTGAACCAAATCCAACAGCGTATCAAAAAGATAATCCAACATGAGCAAGTGGGTTTTTTTTACCAGGGATGCAGGGGTGGTTTAACATATGTAAGTCAATAAATGTGATACACCACATAAATGGAATTAAAACAAAATCACATGATCACCTCAATAGATGCATAAAAAGCATTTGACAAAATCCTACATCCCTTTATGATTAAAACCCTCAGAAAAATTGGCATGGAAGGGACATACCCTAAGGTAATAAAAGCCATCTACGACAAACTCACAGCCAACATTATACTGAATGGGGAAAAGTTGAAAGCATTTTTCCTGAGAATTGAAACAAGACAAGGATGCCCATTTCACCACTTCAACTCAACATAGTTCTGGAAGTTCTAGCCAGAGCAATCAGACAAGAGAAAGAAGTAAAGGGCATCCACATTGGTAAAAAGGAAGTCACTGTCACTGTTTGCTGATAATATGATTGTATACCTAGAAAACTCTAAAGACTCATCCAAAGAGTTCCTAGAACTAGTAAATGAATTCAGCAATGTTTCAGGTTACAAAATTGATGTACACAAATCAGTATTTCTGCTATACACCAA
>NW_016819713.1:0-1193 GCF_001698545.2 Rhinopithecus bieti | reverse complement strand
CCAGTACCCCTCAGAACTGTTGGGATCATTAAAAAAAAAAGTCTGAGAAAGTCTCATAGACCAGAGGAAGTTAAAAAGACATGATGTCTAAATATAATGTGAGATTGTGAATGGAACCCTGGAACAGAAAGGTAACACAAGAAAGCAACAACAAGAACACCAACAAGAAAAACTAGTGGACCCCAAATAAAGCGGGTTTAGTTAATGGTAGTATATGAGTCTTAGTTTCTATTTGCGACAAAGTATGTCATAATGTAAGATGTTAACAATGGGGGAAACTGGAGGATGGGTATCCAGGAACTCTGCACTATCTTTACAACTGTTCTGAAAATGTAAAACAATTATGGTGTTAATAATCTATTAAAGAAAGATGTAGATGATACTAGTATTGGGAGAAGGAGAGCATAAAAATTTTGAAGGACATTTGGATGTTGTTCTAAGGTATTAAGATCTAACATATATATCAACCGTAATAAAAATAAATAGCAATTAAGTACTCATTGTATGTCAGAAAACATGCTAAAAGCATTTAATATTATCTTATTTGTTCTTCTCACAAACAAGGAATAGTAGATATTATTACTTTTATTTAACAGATTGGGAAAATAAATACTGGGAAATGACATAACTTCCCTAAAAGTGTAGACACAATTGATTAGTAGGAATCAAATTAGTTTGAATCCATGTATTGAGCCTTTTATTCACTGTGCCCTGAAGCCTTATTCATATGAATAAATCATATTCAAGGTTAAATTATTTTACATCTACCCATCATGCTGGACTAATATATTAGTGCTATTTCAAATTTCTCTGTCAATATCTTGTAACTATAAAGGTAAATCACAATGTTCTGACTCACTCAGTGACAGGCCTGGCACTTCACCCGTCTAATAAAATACAAGCAAAGGTTCAGCCCCGGTCACTTCAGAGAATATGCACCTGTGAATGTGTATGAGCACACACACACAGGCACACACACACACACAGGCACACACACACAGAGGCACACACATGCACAGGCGCACACACAGAGGCACACACACGCACAGACACACACACAGGCACACACACACACATAGGCACACACACACAGGCACACACACGCACAGGCACACACACACAGGCGCACACACAGGCACACACCACACAACCCCTATGGGCCTGGAGTATTATGGGTGCTCAGTCATGGCACT
>NW_016819712.1:40885-51828 GCF_001698545.2 Rhinopithecus bieti | reverse complement strand
CACACAAATTACACAATTTCTGAGTGTTCTAAGTGTAAGCAGAAATTAACACCAGTTGGTTGTTAAATGCTAACTTTAGTAATTTAAAAGGAATTTGGAGAATCCCAAACCAGTTTCTTACCTACTGATGGGTCTCAGGCTGTAGACTGCTCTTTGCCATCATAGAAGTGGGAAAAAAAACCATTCTTCCCTTTTGGAAGCAAGTTGAAACTCCGTAAAGGAGTCACCTGCCTTCCATTATCATGGAAGCAGGAAAACTTGCGTTTCTATTGGAAGCAAATAAAACTCCAAAAAAAGAGGAGTTGTACAGCAAAATAAACTTTAGATCTCAGCCAATTTTGGGGAGAGCAGGGATTTCCTGGAGAGGGTGCACTTAGACGTCAGCAAATTTCCCTATTGGTCTGAACCATAAAGTCAGCTCATGCTAGTACTAGCAACCAATAGGAGATTTGTCAAAGATCAGGGGCATCACTACTCAGAATTCACTCCATAGTTACCAAAATGTGAACCTAGAAAATCTGAGACAGATCTCAGTTAATTTAGAAAATTAATTTTGTCGAAGTTGAGGACATACCTGTGACACAGACTCAGGATGTCCTGATGACATGTGCCCAGGGTGGTCAGGGCATGGCTTGGTTTCTTCCATGTAAGGAAACATGAGACATCAATCTATATATATATGAGAAGTAAATTGGTTTGGTTGGGACATACTAAGGCAAGAAAGCCAGGGGGGTGGTGAAGTATTCCTTAGTCGGGGTATCCTGGAGGTTAAAAGAGGCGAGGAATCCCCATTGGTGGGGATTGAGCCTCACACAAACCTGCAGTAGTGGAGAATGTCAGAAATTTCCAGTAGGAGAAATTGAGCCTCACCTCAAAAGGCAAGAAATTTCCAGTAGCGGAAATTGAGTCTCAACCCAAAAGGTGAGAAATTTACCTTTGAACCTCACCCCAAAACCATCACGATGGGAAATACCCCAAGTAAAGTAAGATAGAAAAGGATAAAGCTAGCAACACTTTCCCTCTGATAGTCCCCTAGGCCTTAATGTTAAAATATTAGAAAGATAATGAAAAGAACCTATAAAATTCCTGGAAAGACTCAGAGCAAATGAGGAAATATATAGTTCTAGAATTAGAAGACTCCTCTGAAATGAGGGATGTTAAAGCTTCATTTTGTAACTAATGGTCACATATTAACAAGAAATTACAAAGGCAGAGAAATGGAAAGACACACCTATAGAAGAGCTTCTAAGACAAGCCCAAAAGCATACGTAAAAGAGACAGAAAATAAAAGCAGAAGGCAAAATTCCTCTGTCCACTGTACAACAAAGTACCCAGTAGGCCAGAACCCATAATGAACCTAGACCCCACTCTCCAGGCAGTATTAAAGGTATGAAAGAGTAAAGCCAGGAGGCTCAAAGATAGAAGGGGAAAAAAAAGGAAAAAAAAATCTTAGAGGAGAGAGAAGTGTAAAACCCATCAACTAGTATCAAATTTCTGTTAATTCCAGAAACAGACAAATCTATTAGGAGAGATTTAATGCTAAAATAGGCTTAGGTCTCCAAATGAATCATGGAAAATTCCTCCCTTCCCTAAACTTGCTCACCACCACAGACAAAGAACACATTCATCCCAAGGTATGGTCAAAAGACAGGAATTGAGGAAAGTTACAGATTCCTCTGATTCAGTTTAAATTAAAAAACCCCTGGGGAAGTAATAAAGAAAAGCAATGTATCCTATTCCCTTAGAAGCCAGGGTAAAATTAAAATCTATAATTGAAGTTATTCTCTGTGATGGACTTCTTAAGCCCTGTATGTCTCCCTATAACACTCCAGTACTCTCTGTAAAGAAGCTAGGTGAGTCATACTGGTTAGTGCAACACCTCTAGGCTATTAATCAAATAGTCCAAACTACACACCTTGTTGTTCCCAGTCCTTATACGTTATCAGTAGGATCCCATACAGGCACCAGTGGTTTACAGTAATATATTTGAAAGATGTCTTCTGGGCTTGTCCATTAGCAGAGAATATAGCCAGGACCTATTTGCCTTTGAGTGAGAAGACCTTCACTCTGGTTGACCCAGCAATACCGATGGACGGTCTTACTCCAAGGATTTACGGAGTCTTCAAATTTGTGTAGTCAAATATTAGAACAAGTCATTTAATTGGCAAAGGTAAAGAGAAAATTGAGCTTGAGTGGATTGAAGGTGTCATATCCTTGCCTCTGCCAGGGACTAAATAAGAAATTAGAAGATTTTAGGATTAGTAGGATACTGTTGTCTATGGATGGACTCTTATGCCCCAAAACAAAACCCTTGTACAAAAGCTCACACAAGGTGGGCCAGACCCCTCATTTGGCAATTACCAGAAATCCAACAGGTGGAAAGGTTAAAACATCTGTTAGTAACTGCCTGTGTTTCTAGTTTTACTCTCCTTAAGCAGCTATACCACCTTGTTGTCAGTGTAAACAAGGACGTAACCTTAGAAATACCCAAAGCAAGGAGGCCACTGACAGCCATAGCCTTCCTATCAAAATCCTTAACCCAGTAACCCACAGATGGCCCAAATGAATTCTGTCTATAGCCGTGACTGCTTTACTAACAGGAAACTAGAAAATAACTTTTGGAGGAAACCTCATTGTGAGCACACCTCATCAGGTCTGAACTATCCTAAGTTAAAACCAAAAGGTAGCTTACTGACTCAGAAATCTTAAAGTATGAAGCTATTCTGTTAGAAAAGATAATTTAACATTAACCACTGATAATTTGCTTAAATTCGCGTAACCCAGCAGGTTTCCTAACGGGATCCAAATCTAAAGAGAGAGCACACGTGTTTAGATTTATTACCATACAAAACTCTGGCCAGACCTAGGAGAAACTCCCTTCAGGACAGGACAACACTTATTTATAGGTGGTTCTGTTGTGGGATTGTTAAGGAATTAGACCGATGGGGTTCACGAGGATTTTACTATTTAGATACACTGGCCCAGTTGGATTAACATCCAATGGACTGAGCCCTGAACAGTTAAGTTACATTTTAAGCATTTCTGGGGATGGGGAGAGATCTGTGCACTCTCACTTCTACAGAAGTGAGAAACAGCCAGTTACTCAATTAATTGAGACATGAATTACACATTCCTTACTTTTCAAGGAACAACATGTTATACAACTTACGATTATCTGTCTAGTGACCTTGCAGCTGCACAGCTAGAGAACCAGGGTCTTAACTATGCCTGGAAAGGAGGAGAGAGAAGGCTCACTAGCCACAGAAAACAAGACAGTTTTAAAGGACTCCAGCTCTTTCTGCTTCTCAGGGGAAGTTGGGTTTTCTTACATACAACTGAGTTTCTGCTTATACACTTCTTAATTTCTTTTGATTCCTGTTCTAGTTCCTCTTGGGTGATTAGGGAAAAAGGACACAATTGAGTTATTCAGTAATTGATAGAGAAACGCTTGTAGAAGTAGGTCACGGAAAACTGCTTAATAATTGGTCTGAACTCTTGTGTGAAGCTGTTGCACTCAGCCAAGCCTTGAATACTTATTAACACCAGGAAGGAACCATCTGTACGTGGATTATAATTATGCTTGGGAGTGGTCATACATTTGGAAAAATTTGCGCCTGAATTGAGGTCTTCATTAATAGTCAATGCCAAGACCTCTGTTCACAAGGAGCTAGTCACCCAAAGCATTGGATAACCTTCAGTGGCAGAAGATAACAGCTATTGTTCCATGTCCTGGACAACCAGAAAAGCCTTGTCTTTTGAAAGTCAAGGAACTAACCTAGCAGGATCAGATAGCCAAACAGCTGCCCCTTTTCTCAAAAAGCATATTTCCAATTCACTCCCTGTCTTCACCTCCTCAAGCATAATCCCGTTTTTCTGCATCCCAAACTTGAAAAAGAAAAATTAATACAAGATAGTCCTAAAGAAATTCAGAAGGAAATAAATGCGTATTGCTAGGACCAGAGAGAAATGTCGTCTAAACCCCAATGAGGGAAATCTTGTCACAACTTGACATCAAGGGGCCACTGCAGTCCCAGGTCATGTGTGACACAGTTTCTGAGAGTTCTATGGGTATATAGGAATTTATGCCTTGGCCAGAACAGGTTACAAGATAGTTGCTTGAGTTATGACTGTAAACAAAACAACTAATAAACTATAAAAGATTTACCCCTTGGGGGAAGGCAGTCCCAGGGTGTAAGGCCATTCGTGAAGTATCTAAGTTGATTACACAGAAATGCCTCCAATAGTTTATCATTTACTAGTGGTAGTAGACTACCTCACTTACTGAGTTCAAGCTATCCCCTTTTCAAGTACAACTGCTGATAATGTAGTCAAGGCATTAGTTGAAAACATACCCAGGTTTTGACCAGGCACAGTCACTCACGCCTGTAATCCCAATGCTTTGGGAGGCCAAGGCGGGTGGATCACAAGGTCAGGAGATCGAGACCATCCTGGCTAACACAGTGAAATCCTGTCTCTACTAAAATTACAAAAAAATTAGCCAGGTCTGGTGGTGGGCGCCTGTAGTCCCAGCTACTAGGGAGGCTGAGGCAGGAAAATGGCATGAACCCAGGAGCCGGAGCTTGCAGTGAACCGAGATTGCGCCACTGCACTTCAGCCTGGGCAACAGAGTGAGACGCTGTCTCAGAAAAAAAAAGAAAATATGCCCAGGTTTGGATTAATGGAAACACTGATTCAGCTAATGGGGCTCATTTTACTGCACATGTCATTAAAAATTAGTCCAGATAATGGATATAACATGGGAATATCATACTCCCTGGCACCCACCTTCATCAGGAAGAGTGGAAAGTCTGAACCAAACTCTAAAAAACCACTAAACCAAATTGGTTCTGGACACTTAGTTACCACGGACCAAATGCCTTCCTGTTGTCCCACTGAGAATCTGAACTTCCCTGCAGAAAGAGACTGGTCTTTCTCCTTATGAGATGTCTGTACAGATTGCGTTATTTACACACCACTGCTGACATTCCTACCTTTGAAACAAAAGATCAGTTTCTTAAAAACTATAATCTTGGTCTGTCTTCTACTTTGTCTTCCATAAAACTAAAGATCTCAGTACAGGCACCACCCCTGGAGTTCTCAGGTAATCAATATCAACCTGGGGATCATGTCCTTATCAAAAGCTGGAAGGACAAAAAGCTCAAACTGGCCTGGGAAGGACCTTATCTAATGCTCCTAACTACTGATACTGCATTTCGAACAGCAGAAAGAGGCTGGACCCATCACACACGCGTCAAGAGAGCATTGTCCCCTCTGGAGTCATGGGCCATAGTCCCAGGGTGAAATTCTACCAAACTAAAGCCAAGCAAAGTTTAACCCTCCATTTATTTTATTACTCCTTCTTTGCTTACTCTACTGCTAAGCACCTTGTTATAACCAGGTCACCTTTTCCTCAGACAATTACATTTGATGGCTAGCCATACCTTGCCGAGATTGCCAAAACCAAAGGCAGTTGGCCTCCTCAGAAAAATATGTGTCTCTCCAAAGGCATATCTGACCTCTGTAACTCTTCCTTCATAGAGACCAAGTCCCTCACAGTTCTCACATTTTGGAAACTAAACAAGGACGAGTTTCTAGGGTGGCACTGTCCCTTCTGTGGACCACTGAGGAACAAGGGTGGACTTCCTCAAAGGGCTGCACCTCTCTAACACCATTACTTCGTTTCACCGAAGAAAGTGTTCCCTCTAACATTGCATTACAGTATCAGTGCAATCCAATGCAACTTTCTATTCTTACCTCTACCGATCCTGATCCCACTTTATGTCACTTCTATGGCATAAGAGCTAGCTTGGCTGGCACAGAGCTCATAGAGTCTTTTGAAATGCGTTTTATTAATCCCTCAGCCTAACCCCACTTCTCCATTGGGACCTTCTTCTGATCAAACTGTCATCCCTTCCATATATAATGACAGGACCAAATTAGATGTTGTAGCAGTAAATGATTTATAACAAACTTTAGCAATAGAGACAGGATATTAAGATGCAAATGCCTGGTTGGAATGGATCAAATATTCTGTCCACACATTAAACAAAAGCAATTGTTAGGCTTGTTCGCACGGCAGACCAGAGGCCCAGATGGTCCCCTTTCCACTAGGATGGTCCGCCGGTTGACCAGGCATGGGCTATATGGTACCTCTTTTCTAGGATTCCACAGCCTTGGGTAACAAGCCATGCCAAGCTCTCTCTGCTAATCCCGAAGTGCAACACCCTCCAGGCCAGCCCCCAAGGGCCATCCAGCCTCCATCTCCTGACACTAAGTTCACTTTGTGTCTCTCACAACAAAGAGGAAACAGCGTTCCTTGAAGACCTGAAGGGATGCAATGAGCATAAGAATTTTCAAGAGCTTATCAATCAGGCAGCCCTTGTTTATCTGCTAGCAGGTGGACCTTTACTGGACACTCTTCCAAGTAACTGGAGCAGCACTTGTGCTCTAATCCAATTGGCTGTCCCTTTCACACTGACATTTTATCAACCAGAGGGGAAAAAAAATACAGTATCATAAAACAAGAGAAGCCCCTTATGGGTCTTTTGACCCACATATCTATCTGGATGCAGTTAGAGTCCCACAAGGAGTACCAGATAAATTTAAAGCCGGAGATCAAATAGCTGCAGGATTTTAGTCAACATTTTGGTGGGTGATAATAAGAATGTAGATTGGATAAATTATAACCAACAGCAGTTTATTAACTACATTAGAGGTGCTGTTAAAGGAATAGCTGAGCAATTAGGGGCTACTTGCCAGATGGCTTGAGAAAATAGAATAGCCTTAGACGTGATATTAGCAGAAAGAGGAGAAGTTTGCATAATAATTAAAACTTAACATACTACCTTCATCCCAAAGAATGCTGCCCCTGATCAAAGTATAACAAAGGCATTGCAAGGTCTAATCACTCTGTGCAATGAGTTAGCCAAAAACTCAGGGGTAAATGACCCCTTCACAAGGTGGCTAGAAAAATGGTTTGGTAAATGGAAAGGAATCACAACCTCAATTCTTACTTCTCTCGCAACCATGGTAGGTGTACTTACTCTTGTAGGGTGTTGTGTCATACCATACATCATGGGCTGGTGCAGAGACTCATGGAGATAGCACTTACTAAAGCCTCACTTAACTCTCCTACACTTTATTCAGAGAAACTTCTTACAGAGAATCAAAAAGAACAACTCAACCAAGACGTGTTAAGGAAGTTCAAAGAGTAAGAACTGTAAAATTCAACAGGGGAAGTTGTTAAAACAGTGAGTTCCAAGTTTCTCTTCAAATAATCAGTATGTCAGTATGTTCAGTTTCTTTGTCCTTTGTTCTCCATTTTAAAGTTTAACTTCCTCGTTCTCTCTGTCTCCTTGGTCCTAGTTTCAGCAAACAACCTTCCTACCAGCTCTAATCAGTAGTTGACATCTGTTCCCCTGGTCACCTGCACCTATTCCTATAGCCAAAACTGCATGTCCCCCTCGTGCATCCCCCCTCCTAACCCCCATATTTAGAGTCCCGACTCATCCTAGTCACCTGCTCTGACCTGAGTCACCTTTAGTCACCTGTTCCATTACCGTCTTTCCCACCAAAACTGCTCACCCCACCACTCTGGTTCTTAGCCCTGCTGTCTTTAAAATAGCCAATAAGAATTAGCTTAGACTGTGTGGTGCAACCCTAGCCAATTGGGGAATGACACAGCAGTAGGGGCTACCAGCATCAGGAATAGGAACCCCTTCCCCTGCCTTGCTCAGGTGTGTTCTCACCATTGGTCCATCTGCAAGTCACATGCTTCTATAAAGGTAAAATTGCCATGCTGAGAAAATTTATGTTTGATTGCTCTTTCTTTTGTGGCATCGAAACTTTATTTCTAACATTCTGGAAAGGTATTTGTCCCAGACAGTACTGCCCCTGATGGAAGTATAATAAAGGCATTGCAAGGTCTAACTGCTCTGTCCAAAGACTTAGCCAAAAACTCAGGGGTAAATGACCCCTTCACAGGGTGTCTAGAAAATGGGTAGGTAAATGGAAAGGAATCATATCCTCAGTTCTTTTTTTTCTCGCAGGCTTTGCTTTGAAGCAAAGGCAGGAAGACTGGAAGCGGGAGGGAATGTCCAGGTCACAGATAGGTGAGACACCAAAATGGTTACATTATTTTGAGTTTGCCGTTCTTGAGGTTAGGGGCCCAAGATGTTTTCTTTTATGTAAATGTGCATTGGTATTTAAGCATACGTGACATATAAAACAATACCAATATAGCCAGTGTTTACATGTTCATATAAATTGAGTTTATGGACAGATACTTTGCATATTTCTCTTTTCTTTTTTTCTTTTTTAGACAGAGTCTCACTCTGTTGCCTAGGCTGGAGTGCAGTGGCGTGACTTCAGCTCACTGTAAATCAAGGGATTTTCCTGCCTCAGCCTCCTGAGTAACTGGGATTATAGGCATATGGCACAATGCCCAACTAATTTTTGTATTTTTAATAGAGATGGGTTTTGCCATGTTGGACAGGCTGGTCTTGAACTCCTGACCTCGGGTGATCCACCTTCCTCAGCCCCCCAAAGTGCTGGGATTACAAGCTTGAGCCACAGTGTCTCGCCTGCATATTTTCTTGATTTGTTCATGTAGAAAATAGTTGCTTCCTAAAGAGATGTGTTAAAACAATCCCTGATACTGTTGAAAGTTTTAGATGCCTTAGATTTAGTTTTCCTCTTTTTGCCTGAAGGGGTTGAATGCTGAAGCATCTAGTGTTCCTGTGTATGGGAATATTCCCACATAATTTTTGTTTCTAGTCCTGTTTCTTCCTGTGTTAGAAATAAGACTAAGGTGTGTAGCTGCATCTGTAGTTCAAGATGAAGGGGTCTGTGTGAGAAATACAGTGTTTGCACATGTGCATGCATGTGTGTGTATGTGTGTGAGAGAGAGATGACATACAGAGTACACAACCTCTTTGTAATACCCCGTTGACGCAGTGAAATCTAACGACTCTGGGCATAGCTTGCCCTCCGCAGTTCTAGATCTTATTAGTTGTGTAGTTTTTCAGCACTCAGATGTTTAGAGCTATGTATTTCTCAGAGCAGTCTCCCTTCTTTTTTTTTTTTTTTAGTGTGCATAGAGTGCACATAAAAATTGTGTGTCTTGTTTAGATGAGATCAGGGCGTTCAGGGTAGTATGACTGTAGACTCTATCCCTTTTCAAGGATGATAGATTTATTGCTAGCCATGTTCTGGAAGGAGATTTTTGTTTTGTTTCTTTGGGATTGCCTTTTTGCTCAGTGAATGCATTGGGTAATTGAATGCATTGGTTATTTATTCTGTAAGCACAGGTTGGTGGCTTCTGCGCAGGTCCATGCTTGGAGGCAGTTGCACTAGGGGCAGTTGCTTTTTTCCCTCCTGGAGTTAATAGACTTGAGGGGAGGCAGATACTGGAAAGCAGCCACAAACACCAAAGTGTGCGGTGGACTGAGAGAGGCCAGGATGTGAGGAGTTACTGTAACTGCAGCACAGATCAGTGCCACGAGAGTTTATTTTCATTGTAGGAGAGGGACTATTGAGGGAGGAGGACAAAAGACACATTTGCCCTACAGATTGAGGGGTGTCTTCTCTGTTATACTCACTGTTGTGTGAATTTTTTTTTTTAGATGGACTTTTGCTCTTGTTGTCTAGGCTGGAGTACAGTGATCTTGGCTCACTACAACGTCTGCCTCCTGGGTTCAAGTGATTCTCTTGCCTCAACCTTCTGAGTAGCTAGGATCAGAGGTGCACGCCACCATGACGGGCTAATTTTTATATTTTTACTAGAGGTGGGATTTTACCATGTTGGCCAGGCAAGTCTTGAACTCCTGACCTCAAGAGATCCACCCACCTTGGCCTCCCAAAGTGTTGAGATAACAGGAGTGAGCCACCACTCCCAGCCTATGGTGTGACTTTTTTTGTTTGTTTCTTTTGAGACGGAGTTTCATTTTTGTTGCCCAGGATGGAGTTCAGGGTTTAGAGAGCAGGCCCATTCCTTCTGCTCCCTCCAGGAATTGGAAAGGGAATCTTTTTGCTTAGCATTTCCTTGCCTCCCACAAGCCTGACATGGAACCTGCATCGTTGCCTTAGTCTCCTGGGCTGCTCTAACAGAGCACCACGGGCCTGGTGGCTTAAACTGCAGCTGGTCATTCTCCCATAGTCCTAGAGGCTCAAAGTCCCAGGTCACATGATTGGCAGGGATGGTTCCTCCTGAGGCCTCTCTCCTGAGCTTGTAGAGACTGTTTTTTCCCTGGCTCCTAACAAGGTCATTCTTCTGTCCGTGTCCTCATCTCCTGTTCTTTTGAGGGCACCAAGTTGGATAGGGGACTAAACCTAATGACCTTGGTTAATCACTTCTTTCAAGACCCTAACTCCAAATAAACAGTCAACATTCTGAGGTCCTCAGGGTTAGGACTTCAGCATATGAGTTGGGATTGGGGATGTAACATGCTGAGTATCCAGAACAAGCAAAGCTATACAGGCAAAAAGTGGGTTCCTGCTTGTTAGGGCTGGGGACGGAGAACATGGGGTGACTGCTCAGCACAGGGTTTCTTTTAGAGGTGATGAAGGTGTTCTGGAATTAGAGGTTGCACAACTCGGTGAACATTTTAAAACCCACTGGATTGTACATTCCAAAAGGTTGAATTTCATGGTATATGAATTATATGTTAGTAAAACTGTTAGAAACAAAACTGAGGGCAACAGGTAAAAGAGGAAGGGAGTTGAAAGCAGCATGAGGTGTGAACAGTCCATAATTCAGCTCATTAAAAAGCATGAACTTTTAGCACAACTGTGCAGCTGTGTGTTGAAAACACGAGTGAATGCTTGCTTTCTGCACCCTTTGGCCTGGTTTTCTCTACTTTCTAATTTCATCATTATACCTTCTCTTTCTTCCTCCCCCTCCCCACTTTTTCAAAACTTTTTTTTTTTTTTTTTTTTTTTTTTTT
>NW_016819712.1:33977-40644 GCF_001698545.2 Rhinopithecus bieti | reverse complement strand
TTTTTTTTTTTTTTTTTTTTTTTTTTGAGACGGAGTCTCGCTCTACTGCCCAGGCTGGAGTGCTGTGGCGCCATCTCGGCTGACTGCAAGCTCTGCCTCCTGGGTTCCCGCTATTCTCCTGCCTCAGCCTCCCGAGTAGCTGGGACTACAGGCAGCCACCACCACACCTGGCTCACTTTTGTATTTTAGTAGAGATGGGGTTTCACCATGTTAGCCAGGATGGTCTCGATCTCCTGACCTCATGATCCGCCTGCCTCGGCCTCCCAAACTGCTGGGATTACAGGCGTGAGCCACTGCGTTGGGCCTCAAAACATTTCTTCTAGTCCTTACCTGTGTCTACACAAAATTCCATAAACATAATGCTGCAGTTCGAGGAAGTCTTCTGAGGTTAGGGCGATAAGTTAGGAAAACATCTTTGGGGAAGTTTTGGTTTCCCTCTGAATGAAAACCCTCTGTGAAAGAGACACTTAAATACAGTTTTCAAATGCTCCTGAGATTCCCAGATGTTCTTTGGGGAGAAGTGAAGGCAGGACAGTTTCTAAGGCAAACACACCGTATTGCAGACAGAACCCAAGTAAAGAAAGGCACAGTGTTGGTGGGTATTTATGCACCAGCATAAATGTGGAGGTCAGGGATGCTAGCTTACCAGGCCAGCATGATTGAGTTATAAGAGCTGGCGACCAGGACACTGCCTATTCTGGGTGTCCTGCTCCAAGCTCCTTTGAAAAAGGAAGCAACTGGTGGACTTCCCTGGACTATGGTTAAATTGGGTTCACATTTGTGCCATGAAGACTCTTCAGAGCCAGGGATGCTGGCACCCTGGAGAGACCTTGCTCCAGGAGCTCAGAAGTGGGTAGAGACAGTATTGGCTTGTTGTGCCCAGTGCCTGGGCAGTGCTGAGCTCGGAGTGAGGAACCCAGAACCATGTGGGAGCAAGGGCGGGCGGCAGACGAGGAGAAGGGTTGCCCAGCAGCCTGTGGACTGGGTCAGTGTTCTATCATACTGTCTTTCTGCTTTGTTGTCTGATCCCACTAAAGACTAGCCAGAGAGATGTGGAGATAAAAAATGGTGGGTTACCTTTTCTCTTACTTTCACAGTGTTTACAATGTCTGTTTCACATCAACAGCAAGATCTGTGCAGGCATCCTAATAAGTATAAATAATATGGTCCTCAAAAAAACTGGGTTGTGAGGCTCCTGTCATCTTAGTTTCTTTAATCATTTTAAGTGATTATTTTTTACTTATTGACATACAATTGTTACTTAGTGGCCATCTACTATTTTTATAGAGTTCTTTATGTGCTTTCTGTGTACAAACATTTGTTTTCGTGCTCATCTTTTTTCAGTGCAGCTTACATATAATAAGATGCACCCATGCTTGATTACTGTGGATTCAAAAAAAAAAATGGCTTATAGAGATGTGATTCACATATCAAACACCTATTTTAGGTGTATAATTCAACAATTCTTAATACCTTAATTTAAAAAAATACAGTGTTGAGTATTCCCCTTTTCTCCTTTTTCAGTAAAATGGACTCAGGATTGTGGATAACTGCCATTAGTCCCTTGGTTTGATTCCTGGCTGTCAGTGTTTGCTGGGGACGTTCATACCTCCCTTAATAGGATATTCTTAGAGCATTTAAAAAATTCTGGTAAAAAGCATATCCGAAATGAGATCTCCTCTCTCACCTTTCCCTGTTTCTCCTGCCTCCATCTCCCAGCAACCACTATTCCACTCTCTGCTTCTTTGATTTTCACTTCTTTAGGTAGCTTGTATAGGTGGAATAGCTTTATAAGCTGGATCATGTAAGCATCTGGTCAACATTAAGTACATTTATTTATTTAATTTATTTATTTAAATGAGGTCTTGCTCTTTTGCCCAGGCTGGAGTGCAGTGGTATGATATTGGCTCATTGCAATGTCCACCTCCTATGTTCAAGCAATTCTCCTGCCTCAGCCTCCTGAGTAGCTGGGATTACAGGTGCCTGCCACCAGGGCTGGCAATTTTTGTGTTTTTAGTAGAGACCGAGTCCACTATGTTGGCCAGGTTCGTTTCAAACGGCTGACCTCTGGTGGTCTACCTGTCTTGGCCTTCCAAAGTGCTGGGATTACAGGAGTGAGCTATTGTGCCCAGCCTAAGTACTGTTGTTATTATTTTTAAGAAGCAAGGCACATGGACTTCTGTCTTTTCACTGTGTGGAAGACTCCTATCTTTTCACTGCACTGGTTCCGTGCAGACCCAGGCTTCCGGAAACCATCCCAGTTGAATTCTTACCCAACTTTTCCCATAAAAAGGAGCTAGGAAACCCTCATTGTCAAGAATGCTTTGCCTGGTATGCATGTGTGAGTGATGTTATGTTTGTCATTATTTGACAGACAGGGAGGAATCTTCCAGTCCTGTGTAAGGAAATGAAGTCATCATGCACAGATGTGGTTCGGTTTATAGAGGAAAGGGATTGGAGGTGTAGGGTGTGTGTGGCTAGAAGCCAGGCTTTCAAGTGTGCAGAGGAGTAAACATTTTTGCCTCCAGAATTTTAACTTAACTGGAAAGAAGCCTGAATTCCACCTCTTGGGCACACTAGCCTGAGGTCTTCTCTGCATACCTCATCATTAAAGTCTTCAGGTGTGTGTGTAACAGTCTTCAGGGCTGTTATCTCTCACAGCCTCCTTTATGTGAGAGTCAGCGCAAACTCATAAAGATGTTATGATGAATTCTATCAGAGAAATCTTTCTGGTTTTTTGAAAATAAACCATGCATTCTTTCATATCCAAATGATGAAACCTGGCTCACATTTCTTGTCAAAATTAAGATTAAAAGACAATGTCCTTTGTATTTTATATATAAACATCCTACTTCAGTGTGTAGGACTACCTCTCTTCTTGATTCTGAAAAGAGTGTGTAGAGTGAGATTTTTAAAGTGGAATTAGTGGGCATACAATGATCAGAGTGACATTTAAGAAACCAGCCATAGATAGTGTTGGTATGAGGACTGGTAAAAAACTAGGGGTGGGAAATGAGCATTTTTGGTCCTGTATCATATTCTCAAGACATTTTCTAGTAATTCACTCTTTTCACCTCAGAATGGTTTGATTAACTCTGGCCATTTGAAGGGAGCAGGCATAGGCAGTCTTCTGTCCTATGATAACCTCAGTACATATCCTTTATGTACTTTACAAGCTGCTGCGTGACAGTAGTTAGTATGGGGACATTACATAAAGCTATCCAATTTTAAATGTCTTGGATAATTCTTGCTTGCCCCAGCATCAGAATTGACCACTTTTGTCATGTAAAACTCATGTCTTACTGGCAATGCCCTGTAAAGTTACGTAAGTACTGTCTGTTATGCACAGGTAATAATTATGAGATAATTTCCACAGAATTAAAGTGCTTCTTTGACTTACCCGTAAAATCAAAACAGAGCTTCCAAGAGTAGACACACATTACTCTTAAAATCAGCTGTCTCCCAACCACTATCATGAGTTTAATCTTGCCAGGAGGGAGCTGGACTACAGAGTAACATTTCTTAGAGATCAAAGTCTACTAATTTAACTTTTGCCACAGAGGAAAGAGATTTTCTTCCATTTCATCAAGGCAGTGGCTTCAGCTCCACTTTCAATGATGAGACAAGAAACTGGAGAGCAATTCTGACCTAACCACTTAATTTAAATCTGTTCGTGATGAAAGACCTAATTTTTTGTCAACTGTTCATATAAAACATTTTGCTCAACACATATTTGAAGGAAAGATCAACAATTGCCTTTGGCATCATTTCCCTTTGTTGCTCCAGTTCTGCATTAACAAGCCCAGTTTTTAACTTAAGCCCCCATGTGAAATGGTTCACGTTATGAGGTCCCTGGCAGGTGCACAACATTCACTGTAGCAGGAAGAGCTGGATACCATGGCCTAGATAGCATCTCAGGTGCAAAAGATACTTAAGTCTGTCCTGGTGGCTGGGGGAAGCGGGGGAAGGGGGTGGGGAGGAGGGAGGGAGACGGAGGAGTGGGGAGAGAGACAGAAAAAAGAGAGAGAGAGACTTGCTCTGTTACACAGGCTGCAATGCAATGGTGCAATCTCAGTCCACTACAGCCTCCGCCTCCCATGTTCAAGCAATTCTCCTGCCTCAGGCTCCCAAGTAGCTGGGATTATAAGTGTGTGCCATCATACCTGGCTCATTTTTATAGTTTTAGTAGAGATGGGGTTTTGCCATGTTGGCCAGGTTCATCTTGCACTCCTGACCTCAGGTGATCTCTCTGCCTTGGCCTCCAAAAGCACTGGGATTACAGGCGTGAGCCACTGAGCCTGGCGAAAGCTGTATATGCTTAGATTGTGTTCTCTTAGATTGCAGGTGACAGTGGTTTTGCAATAGCATTTTCAGGTGAGGAAGGAGAAAGATAGTTTAGGGTTTTTTGCAATGTGGGGACCAGTTTTGTCATTGCTGTTGGTGGTGGTGGCTCTAATGGTACCGTGAACTTTTTGGCTGGTTAAAATTTGCTGCTGGTAGTATGATTTTGACTGGGTAAATTTTGGAAACTTGCCTGTAATTTTATTTGATAGATGACAAAAATTGATAAATGACTTAATAAGTGATAAGAATTCTGAACAGACTGGTTTCAGGCTTTGATCGTGCTTTGATCCTTTCCAACTGTGCTTCTCCTACCCTCAGGCCATCCCTATGGTGCTTTGCTTGTCTGGCAGCACTCACCCTGTCCTGACACTGGATGATTTACTTCTGAATGAATTGCCCCTGGAATCTATTCTGACACCATTACAGTTGGCAGCAACATAACTGTCTTGGGATGCTCCTGGAGTATATAGATAGATGTAAACACAGCATTTTGGTAGCTCTACTTCCCCAGCATTTTATTTTAGAATGGGGGTGTCATAAGGTGGGGCCATGATGAAGACTGTCGGTAGTGTGTGTTTCTTTGTACATTTTCATCATGATCTAAGCTTGCGAAAACTCTGCTGTGGCCCTTCCTTCCACTTTGGAAGAAATTAGAGCAAGAGTGGACAGCAATTGGGTTCATGGCGTGATGTGAATCACATGACAGCTCAGTCCTTCGATTCCTGGGTACTGCAGAGAGGGAAGAATCGGCCTCTCATGGGGAATGACTGCTAGCCTGTGTGGCCTGTCTCCTGCTACATGTTGTTACATACTGAACATTTGTGTGTGCTCTGTGTGTTTTCAAAACACCTTCATCTCACCCGCCCTGGACTCATCCCTGTGAACAAGGCAGGGTGAGCATTACCATCTCTCTGGACCAACAAGGAGACTGCAGCTTGCAGTGCATGAGGTTGCTTCCCCATTGCTCTGGAGGCATAGAAAGTGGGTCCCTGGGACACAAATCCATGTGTTGGATTCTGGCCACTCATGCCTGCTGGTCACCCTCAGTTCTTACCTGGATTTGATTCTGTGGCTCTTCTGGATGTCTGTGTGAGTGTGTTATGGGTAAGTCTATTGTTGTTGAGGGGAGTGAAAGGGAAATTAGCTGGCCAGAAATCTCTGTGCGGTGGCTATCATGAACTTGGCTATATCCAAGCCCTGTGTGATTGTCACTTTTCAAGGCAGCAGGGTGACTTTGAAATCAGATGGATATTTTCCTTATTCACAGAGACTTTGCTCCTACCACTACCCCTCCTCGTCATCTTCCCCCACTCCCTCCCCTCATTATTCCTCTTGCTGGCTCACATAATGAGTGGGGCATTCCAGTCCGTGCACGGGAGGTCAGGAGAAAGAGGAGGCAGAGCTGTCAGAGTGTGATCCATCATTTTGGGGTATGTGCAAGTGACTGCTCCTGCACTTGAATGGCTCTCATTCAGTGGATCCATGGGTATAAGAGACATTGTCCAAGCTGTGTGCTCTCTGTTGATGCTTGTTTTTAAAAAACCTATTTGATTGAGCTTGTCTGAAGTCCTCTTTGTGCCAGGTGTCAGAACAGGTGATAGAAAATTCTGACCGAACCCAAAAATTCCAGTATCAAAAATGACAGTGATAGATCCTTGCCCCTAACTCGGCCAACAAACAGGGTTAAAGGATTATCTTCCACATACAGAGAGGACATAAACCTTGAGTGACAGTAGCTGAACACAGAACATTTTTTGCAGATGTCTCTGAGTCTTAAACTCATTATGCTTTTAAGGATAATCTGCTGTTCTTAAGAAGGCAAAAACAATCATAAGTCTACCTGCCCTGTCTACCTCTGCCCCCTTTTAGATCCTGGTATGACCTGGCAGGGGGAGTTTTACAAGGAGTTGGGGCAAATTACTCCAACAGATACTTCCACCCAGCATTGTGTGTATATGCTGTTGTGAATTTTTTAACAGTATTCCAAACTGCTACTAATTACTAGGTGTTTGCTCAAGTCAGGAGCAGGAGAAGTACACAGGCCTTGTTATCACAGGGTCTGTGAAACTCTGATAAGATGTCGTAGTCAAAGAACTTGGGGCTGGAAAGTGGGCTCCCCTGGAGATTCTTGCTCTATTTTCAGCTTGTTGCACATAGGAGATGCATTGGAGAATGCAAGGCCTGAGTCTGCAGAGGTGAGGGGTCCTCATGCCTGCCTAGCATGTGGTGGCGAGACTCCAGAGACACATACGGAAAGCATACTGTTAAGTAGACAGTGTGGCACAAATACAAAGTGAGTGCGGTTTTTTTTTTTTTTTTTTTT
>NW_016819712.1:5329-33720 GCF_001698545.2 Rhinopithecus bieti | reverse complement strand
GAGTGGGGTTTTTTTTTTTTTTTTTTTAACATCACAGTAAACATTTAATATTTATTCTACTTATTTCAATATTCAGCATTATTTCATTGTGAAGACTGAATTGATCCTGGGTGTGTCTGTGAGGATGTTGCCAAAGGAGCCAGCGCAGTTATAATATAAGCAGGCAGAAAGGAGAGACTAGCCTACCCCTGTGACCCTACATCTTTCTTCCATGCTGGATGTTTCCTGCCCTCAAACATGGGACTCCAAGTTCTTCAGTTTTGGAACCTGGACTGGGCGTCCTTGCGCCTCACCCTGCAAATGGCTTCTTGTGGGACCTTGTGATCATGTGAGTTAATACTTAGTTAACTCCCCTTTATATATATGTCTATTCTGTTAGTTCTGTCCCTGTAGAGAACCCTAATACACTGTTAACATTTTTGCCAGTTTGCTTTCTTTTTCACTTCTGTAAGTTTGTTTCCTTTCCTCCTTCACTCTTCTCCTCTTCTCCTTTCCTTCAATCCATGGATGTTTAGAATATTGTCCTACAAAACCACAGTACTTACATTCTCAGAATTGTCACGCCTCATAATTAAACATATGATGGTATTAAACACGCTGTCATACGTAAATTTCTCCAGTTGTTTAATTCACGTTGTTATCATGGGTATTGTATTGTATTTAGTTTTATGTCTCTTTAGTCCTCCAACATTTTATGACATAGTAGTTTTAGGATTTGTCTGTTTTCCTCTATAGTTACTGTGATGTTGAACAGTTTTGTTGGGAACAGTGCACGGGTGATAATTATACTTCTCATTGCATCCCCTCAGGACCTCAGAATCTCCTTGTTCCTTGATAAAGGTGTATCCACCAGATGGCTCCCTATCGCAGCTCCCTTCTCTCCTTAACCAATGAGTAATCTGCATTGTGATACTGAGAGAGAGTGTGATTATACTGTTCCTCACAATAGTTTTTATTTGGTGGTTTTAGCATCCATTGATTACCATAAATTAGTAAAGCTTCTATGGCTTGCCTTAAACCAAACTCCACCAAGTTTGCTAACTTATGTATTGTCTGATGAGCTTTTGCACTACAGCAACAGAGTTGAGTTGGGACAGAGACCAGACGGTGAAAAATACTTACTGTTTAGCTGAATGCTGAACTACTACATTTTAGTTAAAAAAAGAGATGTGTTTCTAGTTCTTCCATTCAGATACATTTATTAGTTTGTGTTCTTAAAGAAGAGTTTTCTGTTTTGATCTTAAAAAATAAGTATGGACTTATTTATTCTTAATTTTTAAAAACGTGTCATTTATCTTTATTCTTTTACATTCATATGTTGCTCTAAAGTCGCCCAATGGGAACCCCTTCAGGATGGGTGCTGAGTTCTTCTGCTATGTTTCCCTTCAGGATGGTTCCTGGTGGGAGCGGTGGCTCATGCCTGTAATCCCAACACTTGGGGAGGCCAAGGTGTGTCCGGAATTTATCCTTCTGGTGAGTTCTTGGTCTCCTTGACTTCAAGAATATAGCTGTGGATCTTGCGGTAAGAGTTACAGCTCTCAAAGGCGGCATGTCTGAAGCTGTTTGTTCCTCCCAGTGGGTTCGTGGTCTTGCTGACTTAAGGAATGAAGTTGCAGATCCTCTCAGTGAGTGTTACAGCTCTTAAAGGTGGTGTGGACCCAAAGAGTGAGCAGCAGCAGGATTTGTTATGAAGATGGAAAGAACAAAGCTTTCAGGCTGCTGGCTGGGGTGGCCAGCTTTTATTCCTTTATTTGTCCCCATCCATGTTCTGCTGATTGGTCTGTTTTACAGAGTGCTGATTGGTCCATTTTACAGAATGCTGGTTGGTACACTTCCAATCCTTTAGCTAGACACAGAGCACTGATTAGTGCATTTTTACAGAGTGCCGATTGGTGCATTTACAATCCTTTAGCTAGACACAGAGTGCTGATTGGTGCGTTTTTACAGAGTACTGATTGGTCCATTTACAATCCTTTAACTAGACACAAAAGTTCTCCAAGTCCCCACTTGACCCAGGAATTCCAGCTGACTTCACCTCTCAAACGGAGGTAGTTCACCTGAGGTCAGGAGTTTGAGACCAGGCTGGTTAACATGGAAAAATCCTATCTCTATTAAAAACACAAAAATTAGCTAAGTGTGGTGGCTTGCCCCTGTAATCCCAGCTACTTGGGAAACTGAAGCAGCAGAATCCTTTGAACTGGGGAGGCAGAGGTTGCAGTGAGCTGAAATTGCTCCACCGCACTCTGACCTGGGCAAGTGCCAGACTGCATCCCCACCCCCGCCACCCCCCAAAAAAAAGATGGGTCCTGGCTTCTTCTGTTATGCTCCCCTTTAGAGTGGACCGTGGGTTCTTCTGTCATGTTTTGTTTTTTTTTTTAGGATGGGCCCTGGGTTCTTCTGTCATGTTTTGTTTTTTTTTTTAGGATGGGCCCTGGGTTCTTCTGTCATGTTTCCCTTCAGGATGGCCGCTGGGTTTTTCTGTTATTCTCTGCTTCATCTTGAGCTCTGGATGTTTCTGTCTTGTTCCGCTTCAAGATGGGCCCTGGATCCTTCTCTCATGTTCTTCTCAGGATAGGCCCTAGGTTATTTTGTTCGCTTCTCTAAGGCCCTTTATCACTTTCATTGACCAGAAGAGGTTCCGTGTTCACAGTGGAAATTTGCTGCTGCTCACCTTGAATCAGCCCTTTGGCGTAAGAGCCTTGGAGAATGATATTTAATGTTTAGAAACCAAGAACTGATGACTGAATATATTCATTTCGATTTGGGTATTATTGCTCCAAGGCTTCTTGTGTGGAGAGATCCAGGAAGTAGATATTGTTGCTATGTATGCTTTCCCACTGTCCCTCTCTCTCAAGCCCACAGGATGCTTCTTTTCCTATCTCTTGCCACTTAGGTCATGCTTCTATAGTGAGAATTTGCTACATACAGCATCAACATATTGACATATTTGTTCTCTTTTATGAGACAAAAAAAGTTTCAGAAATGCTTAACATTGATGCTGCCACTACCATTGCTACCATCACCAATACCATCACCACCACTAGCAAAACAATGAAATAAAGTTCAAGATTTCTTGCATTTTATTGTCTTTAGAATATCTCACTATTGGTGTATAGACTATACAAAATTTACTTAATTTAACATTTTCTCTAGTGTGTCTGTTACCAATACCCACAAGTAAGTTAAACTCTTCATTTTCTTGTTGAGTTTTAAGATACCCATGTTTTCTTCTTTTTCAGTTGTTTTATTTGAATGCATGAAACATTTCATGGTCCAGAAGTCATAACTCTATACATAGGTTTACTCAAAGGTCTCCACTCCCATGCTTATCCAACTGCCTTGTTTTTGTGTCTCCTTAATGTCGACACCTAACACATGGGTACATCCAGTTTCAGTCTCAATTTTTGTTTATTTTTTTGATTTTGAGTTGGAGTCTCTCACGGTCACCTGGGCTGGAGTGTAGTGGTGCAATCTTGGCTCACTGCATCCTCTGCCTCCTGGGTTCACACTATTCTTCTGCCTCAGCCTCCTGAGTAGCTGGGATTATAGGTGCACACCACCACACCCAACTAATTTTTTTGCATTTTTAGTAGAGATGAGAGTTCACTGTGTTGGTCAGGCTGGTCTCAAACTTCTGACCTCATGATCTGCCTACCTTGGCCTCCCAAAGTACTGGGCCTCCCATATGCATGAGCCACCGCACTTGGCCCTCAAATGTTTTGAGATTTATTTAGCTGAGTTTGTAGGAGTTTAGTGCTCTTGTGATTAGAATTTCTCCAGTGACATAGTGAGAAGAGATGAACCTGGGACCTTTTGGGTTTTCTTGATATTCACATATATTTTGTGTGTGACATAGGAATTGTCAGGAACCTGCAATGCAGTATTTCTTGATCTCCATTAGTGCAAACTGTGGAATAAAAAGAAAGGTGCAAAGTTTACATGAATTAAAATTCATGTAAACAATATATGCTTTTTCTTATGCTTGCTTGAAGATAGCAACTATTCTTTGAGTTCGGTCTCAGTGCAGACAACCTCAAAAGAAAGTACGTTGTGCTAATGAAGCCTTTTTCATGACACAAAGGGCAAAGTCTGGATTTCCCTCCCTTTCTCTGTGGTCTCCCCTGTTGCTCCCTGCGTCCCAGCCTGACTCCCCAGGCCTGGAGCTGGGCCACCCAGGTCTGTGGCCAGGAGGTGAGGTGTAGGTCCTCCTGTGCTCCTCAGCCACAGGTTCTGCAAATTGCAGCCCGTGGGGCTTCCAGCCTGAGTAAGGACCTCCAGCTAAGAATGGCTTTGACATTTTAAAATAGCCAGGGTGAAAAAACTAAGAGGATTATGTCATGACACATAAAATGATACGAAATGGAAGTTTCAACATTCATACATTTTGATTTTGTCAATAAAAGTTTCTGATAAATTTGTTTTCTTTTTATATTTAATGTTAGCTACATAATATACTTGATCTTGCCTTCCTGCTCACTGAAGCTAAAATATTTACTGTCTGGAGCTTTCCAGAATGTTGCTGATGCCTGCTTGGTGGAATGACAGCTTCCACACAGGTGTAGAAGACCACACATCCCAAGCAGTTATAAATGCTACTCACATTCTCAGCTTTAATGACTCAAAAGAAAGGGTGCTGTTCCCTCCCTTTTGTCCCAGGCAGGTATCTTTGTTTGTTATACAGTGTTATCACTACAGAACTCAGCAATGCTGTCACCTGATGGCCATTTCTTTGGGGATGGGAGGGTTGGGGGTCAGTATCTGATCCGACTTGAATGGCTAAAAGTCCAGACTTAGTACTGCAGAGCAGTTCACTGATGGTAGGATATTTGGGGTACTGCGTTGCTGGCGCCCTCTGCGCAGCTCCTGACAGCAGCATGAAGGATGCTTTCGTGACACCCAGCCTTCAGCCTGGGAGATGGTGGCAGAGGAAACAAGGAGATGTGCAGATGGGTGTGCTGGAACTGTACTCATTTGGTACCCACCCGGGGGCACTGGTCTCATTTCCCAGAGTCCCTATGTATCTGATTTTGGCTGCTTTTAAATGGAGGTGTGGGTCTGCGATCCCAGAAATATTCCTCTCTGGTTCTGCACCATGCTCTTTACCATAATTGAGGGTATAGGAGTGGGGGAGAAAGATGCAGACAGATGAAAGCAGGAAAATCATTTTTAGAGTCATAGTTAAAAGGATAAAATAAGAGCTTTAATGTAGACTGTATTTCCAGCAATCCATTTTATTCTTTGTCCACAAGCTAAATGAAAATAGTCATTCAAAATGATGATGATGTAACCTGCAAAATTTCAGTCAAGGAATGGGGAAAAACGGAATGGGGCTTAATACACGGCTGTCTCCCAAGTTCCCTCCATGATTGCAGGGTTTTGGTGTAAAGCTGACAAAGCAACTTGTATTTATTTTTATTTTTGTGAGACAGAGTCTGACTGTGTCATCCAGGCTGGAGTGTGGTGGTACAATATTGGCTCACTGCAACCTCTGCCTCTTGGATTCAAGTGATTCTCCTTGAGTTGTTGTTGTGATTGTTGTTGTTACTGGAAAGCCAAGGGGCTGTAGAGAAATGGTTGCACCATCTATCATGTGTCCCTAGAAATTGCACATAGCTAAGTTAAAACCTGACAGAACCCTTTTGCATGAGGCCCAGTGCTATAGTTATTCATAAACAGTTTCAGTTTACCTTTCTGAAGGGCAGCTCAATTAAACTTCCATGCTTGCATATCTATACACGGTTTTCAGGTGGTCTGTTTGTGGATGACTTGTTTTACCATTTCTTACCCATCAGCTTGAATAGTAGTGGGAAAGGGTTCACACTTTGCCCCCTGTATTGCAGAACAGTCCACGGACTGGGCATGGCTCTCCAATAAGGAGACTTCTAGGGCTCTGATTCTCATCAGTTGTGGTGGTGGTGGTGGGGCGGGGGCAGGGGTTCCTTCCCACTCTGCACCCACCAGAGGACACTTGGCAATGTGTGGATACATTTTGAATTGTTGCAGTGGAGGTAGGGTGGGAGAAACATCCTCCCATGTACAAGGCCACCCCCACAACAAAGAGTGATGGCCCCAAAATGTAGTGCTGACATAACAAACCCTGTCCTAGGGTACATTTCTTTTCTTTTTTCTTTTTCTTTTTTTCACAGACACGTTCTTGCTCTGTCACCCAGACTGGAATGCAGTGGTGTCATCATAGCTCACAGCAGACTTGAACTCCTGGGCTAAACCCATCCTCCTATCTTAGCCTTCTGAGTTAGCTGGAACTATAGGTTTGTGTCACCATGCCCAGCTAATTAAAAAAAGTTTTTTTGTTCACGTATAGTGGCTCATGCATGTAATCCCAGCACTTTGGGAGGCCAAGGTAGGCAGATCAGTTGAGGCCAAGAGTTCAAGACCAGTCTGGTCAACATGGCAAAACCCCATTTCTAGTAAAAATACAAAAATTAGCTGGGTGTGGTGGTAAGCGCCTATAATCCCAGCCACCCAAGAGGCTGAGGAACAGCAAACACTTGAGCCAGGGAAATGGAATTTACAGCCTAAGCAATAGTGCGAGACTCCGTCACACACACGTTTCTTTTTCTGTTGTTGTTTTTTTTGGGGGGCTGGAGGGTGGGAGGGGATGGTGAGATGGTAGAGATGAGATCTTGCAGTGTTGTGTTGTACAGGCTGATCTTGAACTACTGGCCTCAAACAAAACTCCTACCTTTGCATCACGAAGTTCTAGGATTTATTTTTTTTATTTTTTATTTTTTTTTTTGAGACGGAGTCTCACTCTGTCACCCAGGCTGGAGTGCAGTGGCCGGATCTCAGCTCACTGCAAGCTCCGCCTCCCGGGTTTATGCCATTCTCCTGCCTCAGCCTCCCGAGTAGCTGGGACTACAGGCGCCCGCCACCTCGCCCTGCTAGTTTTTGTATTTTTTTAGTAGAGACGGGGTTTCACCATGTTAGCCAGGATGGTCTCGATCTCCTGACCTTGTGATCCACCCGCCTTGGCCTCCCAAAGTGCTGGGATTACAGGCTTGAGCCACCGCGCCCGGCCAAGTTCTAGGATTTATAAGCATGAGTCAGTGTATCTGAACCACGTTCTAGGTTACCTTTCATTTGGTAAGTGCTGGGGGAAGTTTTATCTGCCAAAAGATCATCTTCTTGGAGAGGACTAAGTTCCTGCACTGCCCAGATATGCAGGCATTTAAATTCTGAAAGGCTCTTGGAAACATGAGGGTCAGATCACAGAAGCCTCCTGAATGTACAGCAAATGAGAGCTGGGGGCCTGCTGCCCAGCCCAGCCCAGCCCAGCCCAGCTAAGTCTTGACTGTTTCTCATTTTGGTTTTCATTCAGATTCCATCAAGGACTCTCTTGAAGGATGCTGACTCACGCTGTCTGTCTTACTTCATTTCTTTGCAGGTCAGTAAAGCAGGAACAGAATGTTCCCGGAGGAGGCATTATGAGAATCAGGTCCTGCCTTTGCTAGATGCATCAGGAACCTTCAATATCTTTACAAGAAGCAGGATAACCAGTTTGTAGAGTACTGTGCTTTGTAGCAGAGTATGACTTCTGTTAACACAGCTTCAGTGTTGCAAAGGTCCCCAGCCAGCACTGTCCCGCCCTTAATTACTTCAGAACAGCAAGTTAACATTAATGAGTTTTCACAGTTAGCTTGAAGTGTGTCTCCCATATTATGGTCATATCCTTGGACTTGGCCTGGTTACATAGAATTGAAAATTTTTTTTTTTTTTTTTTTTTGAGACACCAGAGTCAGGCTCTGTCCCAGGCTGGAGTGGCAGTGGCTGATCCAGCTCACTGCAAGCTCCGGCTCCCGGGTTTACGCCAATTCTCCTGCTCAGTCTCCCAAGTAAGTGGGACTACAGGATGCCTGCCACCCTCACCCCGGCTAGTTTTTTTTGCGTATTCTTTAGTAGAGATGGGTTTCACTGTGTTAGCGCAAGGATGGGTCTCGATCTCCTGACCTCGGATCCACCTGTCTCGGCCTCCAAAAGTGGCTGGGATTAGCAGGCTGGCCAGCCGCGGGCCGCTGGCCCATAAATTAAATTTCTATAAGCAGAAGCTCTTTCCAAGTCATGTGCTTGCTATTGGGAAATCTGAATCGCACCAGAAAAGTGAGTATATTAAACATGTTGATTCCAGTAGCTTACAGTCTATTCATAGTGACTACCGGTATAGGTGCGTCTAATAAGAAATAATCGCTTTTTTTTTTTTATTTGAGACGGAGTCTTGGCTCTATCGTCCAGGCTGGAGTGCAGTGGCCGGATCGCAGCTCACTGCAAGCCTCTGGGCCTCCCAGGTTCAGCGTCAATTCTCCTGCCTCAGGCCTGCCCTGAGTGAGCTTGAGACTGACAGGCGGCCCCGCCACCTCGCCCGGCTAGTTTTGTAATTTTTTAGTGAGATGGGGTTTCACTCGTGTAGCCAGGATGGTCTCGATCTCCTGACCTTGTGATCCACCACGTCTCGGCTGCCCAAGAAGTGGTGGATTAGCAGCTTTGAGCCACCGCCCCCGGCCTTATTTTTTTTTTTTTAATCCAAATGCACGTATGTGATCTCAGCTTGAGATAATCATTTCTCTGATCAAGAATATTGGCAGATGAAGTTAAGAATTAAAATTTATTTCAATTAACTCAGTTGCAAGATTGCTGTGCATAAGCCATATGCAGTTTCAGCAATAATGAATGAGGTTCCAGTGTGTTTCTTATTGTTTTCAAAAAGGTAGGGAATAAAATTAGATATTAAAGTGAATTGCATTATGTGAAGATTGGGCCAGATGCCACATATATAGTTCAGAAGGTTGCCTGACAGTCCCTGACATATCCTCTTGGCTTGTTAATTTGGAAATTGTTGAACATGTTCAGAAGTATACAACACTTGCTATATTCCTGCCTACTCTTCACTCACCCCAACTATTGTCAGCTTGTCACAAGTTTGTTTCATCATCTGCTCAGTGTTTTCTCTTTAGAGTAAGTTAAAGCAAATCCCAGACAGCGCGTGATTTCACCCATAAATATTTCAGGTTTTATCCCTAATATAGAAGGATTTTTTAAATGATACTATTATCATTCTGTAATTGTTTCCTGTTTGCCATAACAAATGGCCACAGACTAGGTGGCTTAAAATAGCAGAGATGTATTGTGTCATTGTTGAGGAGGTCAGCCAGGGTGGTCAGCAGGGCGGCTTCCTTTTGGAGGCTCCAAGGGAGAGCCCCTTGTATGTCTGTCCTCCAGGTTCTCATGTCTGCAGGTGCCCCTTGGCCTATGGCTGCCTAACTCCCATCTCTGTCTGATAGGAGGACACTGCATTTAGAGGTCACCCAGGCAATAATCCAGAATGTCCCATTTCAGGATTCTTAATTTAATGACATCTGCAGTGGACCTTTATTCCAAATGAGGTCCCATTCAGTCTTTTACTGTATAAGGGCATACTCATGGATTCCAGGGATCAGGTTGTGGACTTAATCCTGTTTCTTTGATGCTCCTTAATCCTGTTTATTTGATGCTCATGGGAATGTGTGAGTTAGGGTCATACGATTATCTTTGTGCTGTGAGGTTTTTTTTTTTAATTTTATAATGATTATTGAGAAAGAAGGTTGATAGCATATACAGGAAAGTGTTATTGATAAATATGAAAAGAAATGCTTGTTTTTAGGCCAGGCAGAATGCTTGTAGGAACCAGTGTTTTACGTTAAAATTATATATGAACGCCAAGTGTCATTCATCTATAAACTGTAGATAGCCATGAATTACCTTTTTGATTGTTGTGAAGATAAGAATGAATACACTATTAACACCATATATAAATGTTAAGCATTTAGTAACTATAGTTGGCCTCTTTTTTTTTGGAGGCTCAAAGTTGGTTGTAACTGTCAAACCAAGAAAATACTACTAACTACTATCAACACATTATGCAAAGGAATAATTCCTGTGATACCTGAAGAATTCCCATGAAGCACTGTGGATGACTAGATCCACAGTGAGGAGGATGACTAGAGAAAATGGGAAAAATGAACAAAAGACATAAAAAGTTTCTTTTTTTTAATTATACTTTAAGTTCTAGGGTACATGTGCACAACATGCAGGTTTGTTACATACGTATACATGTGCCATGTTGGTTTGCTGCACCCATCGGCTTGTCATTTACATTAGGTATTTCTCCTAATGCTATCCCTCCCATGGTCCCCCATGTGCCAACAGGCCCTGGTGTGTGATGTTCCTCCCTGTGTCCATGTGTTCTCATTGTTCAACTCCCACTTATGAGTGAAAACATGTGGTGTTTGGTTTTCTGTCCTTGTGATAGTTTGCTGAAAATGATGGTTTCTAGCTTCATCCATATCCCTGCAAAGGACATCAACTCGTCCTTTTTATATGGCTGCATAGTATTCCATGGTGTCTGCCTGCCACATTTTCTTTATCTTTAACAGGGTTTTGTTCTGTGGCTCAGGCTGTAGTACAGTGGCACCTTCATGGCTCACTGCAGCCTCCACCTCCTATAGAAATTTGTAACTGTGTGTTTTATTTTTTTTCCTGTTTAGACTTTATCACATTATACTATTTACCTGGCCTAAACAAAATAAATAATTTTGTAGATAAAACCACAAGACAATTGTTTAGCTTACCTAGGAGACCAAACGGTTGCATTAGCCAGCATGGGGAGAATATTGCAGACAAACATGTGGCTTCATCAGTGAAGATTAGACGTAAAGTCTTTTAAAAAATACATTAAAATTTTGGACTAATGATGGTTCGGATGGGACTAATCTCAAGTTGCTTGAGTCTAGAAGGTAAGATAAGAAGTGTTTGTAATTGTTACATAGGCCAGCCCTCCTAAGAAAACTAGGGGTCAGCAGAATTGGCTATTTGCCTAGACAGGTAAGTTGTGTGGGTCTCAAATAAAGACAGTCTCTTTCCCCAGGGGACATTTGGCAACATCTGGAGACATTTTTGGTGTCACCTTGGGGGAAGGGTAGTACTAGCATCTGGTGGGTAGAGATGAGGGCTGCCATGCCACATACTGCAATGCAGAGGTCAGTCCGCTGCCACCCCCTACCATCGCGCCAAGAATGATCTACTCACTGGAAGCACCTCCCCCCTTTCACTGATGTCACCAGACATTGCCTAATGCCTCTTGCAGGGCGTAATCACCCCTAGTTGAAAACCACTGCCCAAAACTATGAGGCTTTGCAATCAATCATTTAAGCTCTTTCGCTCTGAACTCAGGGAAGGTTTATGACTCCCTCGAGCTGCCTTGGCTTTTTGTAGGAGCACAGAAAGAAGCCATCTCCTGACACAGTGCCCTAGGTTCTGTGGTTTCTGAGAACCACCGTGAGTGAGGATCCCAGGGAAGCCTTTTTGGGTCAAGCTGCTTTAATATTATTTTAGATGCTGATTGAAAGTCAAAAACAGAGAGGACTAGCACTATGCTGGAGGACCCTGAAGCCCTGATAGCTCATGGTTTCCTATAATGCTAACCATGCCTGGAGTATCTAGTTATAAATAATTGTGCTGATGCTATAAATGTTTTACATTGGTTTTCAGGTATGCATACAAAAAAACTCATGAATACACCTGATGGCAAAGGAAGAGAGCTGAGACCTAAGTGGAAAGAAGACTCAGGAAAAAACAAGTTAGAAACAAATTTCAACATTGACAGAAAAAGAGAAAATGAGTCCAAAAGACTTGAGCTTTAGGAATATCTGTCTGAGGACAAAAGTAGAGAAAAACTTGAGCCATAGGGAGAAGAAGGGGCAGGGCATGGAAATACCTGCTGTTCACCCTAAAGCCAGCATGCTGTTCACTGCTTTCTTTTAGGAAGTGGTTATAGTGGTCTGTTTCAGAAGACTCAAGTCTACACTGCCTCTGCCACTGAAGTTCCTTTTGACCATGCAGATATCTTTGCCTTTCATCTCCTTCCTAAAATGCTGTGAGCAGTTTTCCTCCCAGAGGCATTAATTGGGAGTGGCAGTTAATGCCCAGTTCTTCACAGTCCTTTGGCCCACATGCATTTCTAGCTGCCCACAGGCCAAACTGGATTCTAAACGCCAAAAGCTACAGACACTGACAGAGTGTTTTTGAAAGGAAATAAATGCATGAAATAGTCCAAATGTATGGGGAATATTTATACCCAGAAGTCCTTGAGCCAAGTGTGTCCTTAAGGAACAGTGCTGCCATACAGCCATTAGCATGGTTCACTCCTGATGGTGCAAAGATGTTCTCCTTAAATGTGAGCTCTGATGTTGTACTGACATGTGTGCCCAAGAAAGCAATGATCAGGCAGCCCATAACCCTGGCTCCAGTATTGTTAAGGATGGCCACTGATTGGGCTTCATGCATTAGTCAGTGTCATTATTTGTTACGGACTGAGTTGTGTCTACTTCAAAAGAGAAGTATTTAAGTCCCAATCTCTTGTATCTCAGACTGTGAGCTTATTTGGAGGTGGGATCTTAACCAGCTTAAAGGGAGGGTGACTGGCATCCTTAGAGAAAGAGAAAATTTGGACACACTCATATAGGGAAATGGCCATGTGAATAGCCACCTCCAAGCCGAGGAGACAGGCTCAGAACAGATTTTCTGTCACTGTCCTCGGAAGGAACTAACCCTCCCAAAGCCTTGATCTCTGAATTCTGCATTCCAGAACTGTGAGAGAGTAAGTTTTGATTAAGCCACCCCACTTTTGGTACTTTGTTATGGTGGGCCTATGAAACTCATCTAGTGTTACTAGTCTTTCACATATATTTCAGTCCATGAAATGCAGCCAGCACAGGAATGCTTCAACTTACGGAAATGGAGAAGAGAAAGAATATTGTCCTTCAGCTAGTTTTCTCATTACCCAGAAAAGAAAAAACTCTAACCTCTGAAACCTTGGAGAATGTCTTCTTAAGATGCCAGAGCCCATATGTCTGCCTGGTCCATGCAGAGCCTATACTTTTGCCTGGTCCAGGTGCATGCCACACTGGGCATCACCTCTCTCTGCCCAAGTGGTACTGGATGATGTCCAAGACTGGCCAGATCTGGATGGTTTCTGTAAATAACTCATGCTGTTTCTGGTCACTGAAGAAAGAGGAAGCCAAAGCCCTGTGCATAAGTTTGCTGTGGCTGCCATAACAAAGTTCCACTAAGGCAGCTAAAACAATAGACATTTATTGTATCCAGTTCTGGAGGCCAGAAGTCCAGAATCAAAGTGTTAGCAGGGCTGCTTCCTCCTGAGGGCTACAAGGCAAGATCTGTTCTGTGCCTGTCTCCCACCTTCTGGAGGTTGCTGGCAGGCTTTGGTGTCCCTTGGCTTGTAACTGCATGACCCATATCTCTGCCTTCATTTCCACATGGCCTTCTTCCTGTATTCTCCTCTGTGTCCAAATTTCCCTTTTTGTAAGGACAGCAGTCTGACCTAAGCCTATCTTAGGTCAGACCTATCGTACCCAGTTTACATCTGCAAAGACCCTGTTTCCCAATAAGGATTCACTCTTAGGTGCCAGGTGTTAGGACTTCAGTATACCCCTTGGGAGGCGTACTCTTGAACCCATAACACCATCAATTAAAACGTTCTGCCTTCTCCGCGTAAACATTGCCACCAGCTTAGGAAAAGCTGCTGGGGTGCACTTGGTGGAGGAGGGTCTCTTTCATCAGGGCAGGGTCATTGGAGTGAAAATGAGAAAGAAACAGACACACAAAAGCATATGGATTTCCTTGGCAGAGGTAACCAGCCTGGATATGTGCCCCTCGTTTTACATTTCTGGGACATTCCCTACTTGTTTTATTCTGCTCTTGGCTGTTTTCCATCCCTTTGGCCCCCAGGTGGGCAATCAGGAATCCCAGTAAATGAGATCCTTGGAATTGCAACTTGACTTGGAACCACGTGTTTATTTGAGATGGAAATATTGACGATTTCTGTTCATGAAAACTCAAAGGCATCATCGCAATATGATTTTTTTCTTTTTCTCATTATTTCATGCAGACGCCGTCTTTGAGCAAAGTGATTATGAGCACAGTGATACTCTATACTGTGTACAGCTGTCAGGTATAGAACTGTCTAGAATGGCTCATGTTACCATTAAACTTCAGTTATGTGAACTCAAGGTTTTCCAATGTAAAATGAATGATGATTAGGTAGAAATCCTGGCTGTGTCCTCCAAGTTCCTCTCCTTTTCCTTCCTTCTCTTCTTTTCTCCTCTCTTCTTTTCTCCTCTCTTCTTTTCTCTTCTCTTCTCTTCTCTTCTCTTCTCTTCTCTTCTCTTCTCTTCTCTGTTCTTCTCTTTTTGTAGATAGGGAATATCTGCATTTCAGCTTAACTTGCCGCGAGTGTTCTGGTTTCTTGATCGTGCTGAATAATTTTCAGCCACACCTTGTATCTCTTAGAAGCCCTTCTTTTTTTAAATTTTAATTATTTTAATCTTATTTTAAGTCCCAAGATAAGCAGGACATTCAGGCTTGTTACATAGGTAAATATATGCCATGGTCATTTGCTACGTCTATCAACCCATCACCTAGGTATTAAGCCCAGTATGCATTAGCTATTTGTCCTGATGCTCTCCCTTCCCCCACACCCCTACGCCCAGCCCCCAATATGTGATGTTCCCCTCCCTGTGTCTGTGTGTTCTCGTTCTTCAGCTCCTACTTATGAATGAGAACATGCAGTGTTTGTTTTTCTGTTCTTGTGTTAGTTTGCTGAGGATGATGATTTCCAGAGAAGCCCTTCTTGATTCTCAGATATGGGGCTCAGAAAGCTTTGTCATGGGAGGTTATGAATTAGGCAACATGAAAATCAGATCACAACAGTGGCTGGTCCTGGCTGCAGGGTTCGTCTGCCCAGAGTAGCTTGAAGTTGAATGTTAATATATGTATTTAAATGGCAGTTGCTTAATTAGGTAAAGTGAACAGGTGATTTTCTTACAGTAAATGGATGATGAGTATTGGGTAGAGTTGTCTAAAATATCTCTACCTTTTGCCCATATACGAATATATTAAATTTTACTTCTTATGCTATATATGCTATTTTAATAAATGATGATGGACTGAGTTTTCTCCCTTTTGGAAATGTAAGGAAAGTCTCAATGATTTTAAGTATCTTACATTTTATAATAGTGATAGAATGTAGAATTCCTAAAATCAAACTGAGTTCTTGATTAAATATTGAAAGGCTTGTCTTCTTCCACCTGGGAGCAGTCATTGTGAACGAGAAGCCCCAGTGCATAAATCAAAGTATTGAATGATACTTTGGAGAAGTCTCCAAGTAAAGGAAGATTTGTTTATTTTTCAGACATCTGGAAGGTGAGCATCAAAGCAGGTGAATGGCTGACTCTTGCATTCAGGCTTCCCTGAAGTATATCTTTCTCCTTTAACAGAAGCTGTGGCATAATTTTTAATTAATTCTTCAGGAGGACTTATTACTGGGAATGGAGAAAGAGCTCATTATAGTAATGCTTTCACATCTGTTCTGTGGTTTGGTGCCACAGGCCCCTTGGGTCCAGGCTAAACTGTTGTTCCAGGATCTGTTTTATTGATCTGAAACCCACCCACCACCTTTTTAAAGAATAATTTGTTTTAGAATAATTACCTAATGATGTCATACACAATAACAATTGTACTATTTTAAAAGATCTGTAAATCATGTATGCTCATGTGTATAGATAAAACAGTTGCATATACAAATGTGCTTCTTTATATGTTTGCATTTGTGGACAGTAGTTTGTCATCACTGAAATATCAAGTCCATGATTTTGGATCTTGTACACTCTCACAGCACACAGAGAGAGATGGTGGAGGCACGTTCAACCTGTGCTGAGCCTGGTAACCATCTGGAGGGGATTGCAGAGGTTGACACACAAAGCCAGAGGTCAGCAGAGGGACCTTTTCCTACCTGCGGTTTCTTTGGAAGAGTAGGGTTCAAGCTTACAGTGTTGGTGGTGGTTTGTTCTCTGAGGCTGCTATAGCAATGTTGCCACCAGCTGGATGGCCTAAAACATGTATGGTCTGCCAGTTTTGGTGGCCAGAAATGCAGAATCAACACAGGACCAAGCTCCCTCCAAGGAAGATCCTTCCTGCATGCTGTTGCAGGTCCTGGTGTTGCTGGTGGTCCTTGGCTTGAGGGCTATCTCTGGCCTTGGTGACCACGTGACCTCCCTGAGTATCTCTGTCTTCTTTCAAGGACACCAGTCGTGGTAGATTATGGCACCACCCTGCTGCAGTTTGTCCTCCTCTTACGTTAACTAACTGCATCTGCAGTGGTCCTTTCTGCAAATGAGGTTCTGAGGTGCTGCAGATTAGGACCCCAGCATGTCGTTTTGCAGACTCAAGTCACCTCATAACAGTAGTTGTGTCCTACCCCATTGCATACCACCCTTCTCCCAATTCCCCTCGTGTACTCCAAGGTGATTACGTAACCATACATGACCCAGGCCCACTGGCCATTAGACACTTTGACAGGGTGGCTGAAGAAATTCTTTGTGCTGAGTAAAATGAATGTGTAATAAGGGCAGTACTCTGAGGGCAGGGTTGCATGAAAGGGCAATAGAATCATGGGTCCTGATAAACAGAAGCCTGTTTAGCAGCAAGGTCAAAAGCCAGATGCAGAAGTAGAAATTAACTAGGTAGACTTAAAATTTATTTGTTTATTTTTGGAGACTGTGTTTCGCTCTTGTTACCCAGGCTGGAGTGCAGTGGCGCAATCTTAGCTGACTGCAACCTCCGCCTCCGGGTTCAAGTGATTCTTCTGCCTCAGCATCCCAAGTAGCTAGGATTATAGCCATATGCTACCACTCCGGGTTAATTCGATGTAGACTTTTTATTTCACTTTTCTTGTTTGTTTGTTTGCCAGGGGAATTCCAGCTGTTCTCCTAACAGAAGGGCAGTTTTTGAAGAAATTAAGCAGGACTTGATGTGGATTGTCATAAGCTGTCTCTCCCTCAAGAGGTAACTTCTCATGTTTGCTGGTTCAGAGGTTCAGGGAGATGTCTCTGATGTGTAGATGTCTGAGTTTGCAGCTCAGGTTACCTTTGGGTCTGGGACCCTGCTTTTGACCACTTGGTGTATGTGGGCTGTTTTTTCATGTGATGGGACAGGGGAATGCTGTGAACATGGCCGCTGTTCCGCTTGGGATGTTGGCTGAGCGCTGCTGGCCTGTGTGCCTGGAATGCTCTCTGATTCAGGTATCTAACATTAACTGAGAGGTCACAGTCACCAGCAGAGCTTCTGAGACCGGCACTGTTCTGGCCAGAGAGTCAGGAAGAGAAGACATTTTGCTCTTGTGTCTGGAATCAAAGGTCTTTTCCACCGAGTCTCGTGTGGTTTTCTCAGATAGAAATGCTCTCTTGGGAGAGTCTTGGGTGCCAAGTGAAACATCTTTCAAGACCCTGTGGCTCTTTTCAGGGAAATATTAAACCCAGCAAACATCTGCTAAGAAATGTGCTGTATTTGAAAGTTCTTGCTGGGCATTGTGGCTCACGCCTGTAGTCCCAGGGCTTTGGGAGGCCAAGACGAGTGGATCACCTGAGGTCAGGAGTTCAAGACCAGCCTGACCAACATAGAGAAGCCCCATCTCTACTAAAAATACAAAATTAGCTGGGCATTGTAGTGTGCGCCTGTAGTCACTGGGAGGCTGAGAGAGGAGAATCTCTTGAACCCGAGAGGTGGAGGTACCAAAAAAAAAGAATTTGCTAAAATAAATCAAAGATTTATTTTATTTAGGATTTACTTTATTTAGGATTTACTTCATCGTAAATCAAGAACTTCAGGCAGGGGCTTTTCTTCTAATAAAAAATGTCATTTATTCCATTTAGACATGTAAATGCTTAGGTGAGCAGAACAAATTATCCTCTGGAGATATAGGGGAAAAAAATCAGTCTGGTGGTTTCTATGGCTGCATGAATCTGGAAGGTAAATTATTAACCCACTAGACTAAAATTTCACCGAAGTCTGCTTTATGGTGGCAGTCTGTTCAATAGTGGTTTTGTTTGCATGCTTGCATGAAGGCAGACAACACAAATTAAACAATTATTGGCTTGGATGGGGGGCAAATGCATTGGGTTAGTTTCTATGACACGTACTCTCATTACCACCAGTGCACTCCAGTTTCAGCCTCTGTATCAGGTATCTATTGACTGCTGTGTAACAAATGACCCCAAAACTCAGCAGGTGAAAACTACAAACATTGATGATCTCATACAGGTTCTGAGAATCAGGAATCCAGGTGCAGCTTAGCCAAATGATTCTGGCTCAGGGTCTCTCACAAGATTGCAGCTTGTGCTGCAGCCTTTAAGACCTCGTGTGGCGCTAGAGGATCAATTCTAAGCTCAGTAAGGATGTTGCAGCAGCAGAAGTGATGCATCATGTGCAGCAATTCTGTTGGTCCCATGGACCAACCTGGTAAATGTGGGACAGGCTGGTACTGCAGTGTAAATTCCAGAAGCCTGGGCTCTTGCATGCAGTCCAAGAAGCTGCATATCACATTCCTGTTTGTCTTTTGCATGCATAAATTGGGACCTTGGTTAGAGAATAGCTCCTGTTGAGTCTGTAATCATCTGTCAGAAAATGCTAGGAAAAGTACTACCCCAAAAATAAAAAATAAAAATAAAAAAATGAATTAATGAATCACATACCTATTTTTTACTCTTAATTGTATTCTTGAACAGAAAAATAGTTTTCCCTCCAATCAAATCTAGACAGTTACTGAGCTCCCTAATGGTCGAGCCTCCTCAGCACCCACCTGCACCATAAATTAGTGTTTATCTTCTAGTTAATTTCACAGCCACTGCTGCATCTCTTTGCTCCTTCTGCCTCAAGACATGTAGGAAATGTTGGCATTTCCCTTTGAAAAGAACGAAACAATTGAATAACTTTCTTTACAGTCTATTGTGCACAGTTAACTTAAAAAGTTAATGATAGTATTTTTCTCCAGACAAATGTTCACCAAGTTTACGTTTTCCCTTTTACTCATGATTTCAGTCCCTTTGTTGGTCTTAACTCTCACAGCACTAAGATCATTCATCCATTTGTTCATTGGGTAGATGTTTTTTGAATACCTGTGGGTCTGAGGCACTGGTCCGGGAAGACAGGGTCATGAAGACAGAGCACAGTCCAAAGGGCAAACAATTTTCTCAACAGTGATTTGAGGCCTATGAGGTTTGAACAAATGAGCCTCATGAGAGCAAGTTCTGGACACTCAGCCTGCCTTTCTGGACACATTGCAGGTTCCTAAGATTTTAGAGTTGGGAGGGAATCTTTGAGATTCGCTTGTAGCTCTTACATGTTATAGACAAGGCAGATGTCCAGTGAGGGGTGGCTTCCTCTAGTGGAGAGCTGAAGGTGGGATGAGGCAGTGGTGGCACGGGCACCACCTCACCTGGGCACTTGTGTTACCTGGAAACAAGGCAGAGCCTGCTTTGGCATGCAGCTTCGTGGTACCAATATGTTTTTGTCTTCACAGTGACATGGCCCTGGCTCTGAGACTCAAGGCTTAGATGGCAGCCCCACTTCTGGCTTTCATTTTTCCCTGGAGAGTTCTCGCCTTCCATGCTTTCCAAGTCTACCTGAGATGGGCAACCAAAATTTCTTAAGGCAGGAAATAGTTGAAAATAGAAGTAGAATGTGAAAGACAATGACTTTCTTTTGTTTGCATTTTTTTTTTCCTTTTCTTCCCTCTCTGACTGTTTTTTTCTTTCCTCGTCACCCACAAATAACATCTACTCATTTAAGCCTTTCCTTCCCTTTTTCTCTTCCTCCCTCCTTACCTTCTTTCTTTTCTTCCTTTCCCCTTCCCTGCTCCCTTCCCCTCCCCGCCCCTCCCCTTTCCTTCCTTACTGCTGTCTTCTTCTTTCCCTGCCTCCCTTCATGAATCATTTTCCTGGCCATTTCAATAGACTTGAGAAAATCCTTGGAGAAATGGCCATATATCACTACAGTGGGTTCCTTTCAGGACTCAAGATTCCAATTTTTTTTCAATATTTTGCTCCTACAGACTAGGAGTCCTCTTCATGCTACAGTGTGCACTGTGTACAAAACAGCTGTTCTTCTTACGAAGTTTCTTTCAGAAGGTGGCTCCACATAGATGTCTTTCACTCTGAACTCAGTGTCATGGGGCGTGTGTGTGCCCACACATTGCCAGTTTCAGCTGTGGGCAAACAACCAATATTCTGTCACCAAGATAAACATACAAGGAAAGCATTCTCTCTTTGTGCAGCATCATTTGCATCCTATAAAATAATGGCTTCTCCTTAATGCTGACCTGTCTTATGGGTAGTTTTTAATTAGTTCCAAACAGAACCTAATGTGGCCACTAATATTCCACTTGCTAAAACAAGGTCAGTCAAGTTCGATCTGCCATCATTGATTACATGCATGCAGTCACCCAATGCTGTTTGCCCAAGCATCTGTAGGCATATATTGGCCAGTGCTGATTCCCCAATGCTTGTAAGGGGCAGGACTTAGTTAAATCTTAAAGTGACTGCTGAAAATTTAAGGATCAGGAAGTCATGTCTAAAACAGGAGTGATTATAATAATAATAATAGCAGTGACTAAGACTCATCCTGGTTCAGGCTATTTACTTATTTATTTTTGAGACTGTCACTTTGTCACCCAGGTTGGAGTGCAGTGGCACAATCTCAGCTCACTGCAGACTGTGCCATCTAGGTTCAAGCGATTCTCCTGCCTCAGCCTTCTGAGTAGGTGGGATTACAGGTGCCCACTACCACACCTGGCTAATTATTGTATTTTCAGTAGAGATGGGGTTTCACCATGTTGGCCAGGCTGGTCTCAAACTCCTGACTTCAAGTGTTCCACCCACCTCAGCCTCCCAAAGTTCTGAGATTATAGGCGTGAGCCATCACACCCAGCCTCTGGCTCAGGCATTTTGTTTGGGGTCACTTGGTCTTAATTAGCAGCACTCTGGGATTTGAATGGTGCTATGCTGTTGCCCACAAAGCCCATCAGTGGCACCATTGCCTGTGTCCTTCAGGACAGGCTGTTACAGAGGGTGGCTCAGGTGTTGGCATCGTCATCCCCATTTTATTATAAGTGGGGGAAACTCAGCCAGGAATGGTCCTTGCCCAGATCCTCTGGGGAACCCTGTGAGTTTGTAACTCCACGTGCAGCCCACCATGTCATTGGCCCCCAAATTGAGAGATACAGAGGGCACCGAGGTGTAAGGCTGTTGGCTAGTGATGTGAGCCACTTGTCAATCACCTGGGCATTCTGAGGCTCACAAACATTAACCTGGACCGTCGTCAGGTATCTCACAGAACCTACAGTAATTGAATCTGTTAAAAATAACTTCAGTCTGGGTACAGTGGCTCACGCCTGTAATGCCAGCACTTTGGGAGGCCGAGGTGGGTGGATCACGAGGTCAGGATATTGAGACTATCCTGACTAACATGATGAAACCCCATCTCTACTGAAAATAGGAAAAACTAGCCGGGTGAGGTGGTGGGCGCCTGTAGTCCCAGCTACTTGGGAGGCTGAGGCAGGAGAATGGCGTGAACCCGGGAAGCGGAGCTTGCAGTGAGCCGAGGTTGCGCCACTGCACTCTAGCCTGGGCGACAGAGCAAGACTCCATTTCACAAAAACAAACAAACAAACAAAACAAAACAAAACAAAAAAAAACCAATTAGGTTGATAGACAAAACTATCTATGAAGAAGATGGTAAGTGGTTTGGAGACTAAGAAAACTATGTGGATAGAGAGTGCTTTTGGGGAGGGGTTGCAATTTTATATACATCAGGGGGAAATATAAAGGTGGGGAGGAATAAGCCATGTGGAGACGCAGGGTAAAGCATTCCAGGCAGAGGAGACTGGAATAGCCTTTAAATTTGAAGAGTGCCAAGGGAGCCATTGGGAGCAAGAGTGAAGGACTCCAGAAGAGTTGTGGAGTGGCTTTAGAGAGGTGGAGGTCTTCTAGGGCCTTTTACTGGGAGTAATTAGGATCACTTGGGAATGTTTTGAGCAGAGGAGCTGCAACATCTTACTTTTTTTTTTCTTTTTTGAGACGGAGTCTTGCTCTCTTGCCAGGCTGGACTACAGTGGCGCAATCTTGGCTCACTGAAACCTCCGCCTCCCGGGTTCAAGCGATTCTCCTGCCTCAGCCTCCCGAGTAGCTGGCACGCGCCACCATGCCCAGCTAATTTTTGTATTTTTAGTAGGACAGAGTTTCACCATGTTGGCCAGGATGGTCTCAATTTCTTGACCTTGTGATCCGCCTGCCTCAGCCTCCCAAAGTGCTTGGATTACAGGCGTGAGCCACCTGGCCTGACTTTCATTTTAAAAGAATCACTTAGTTGTTATATTGAGAAGAGAATGAAGAGAAAGGGGTAGGGTGGTAGGGAGTAGAAGCAGAGAGATCTGTTAATAGGCTGGTGACTCAGACCAAGCTGACAACAGAAAGAATACAGTGAAATCATTGGATTTTGGATACATTATGAGGTCAGACTAATAGGATCTGCTAATGAATTGGATATAGCATAGGACAGAGAATCAAGTGCAGCTCCGTGATATTTTGCCAGACTGGAAAGAGAGAATTGTCATTAAGTGAGTTGAGAAGTCTAAAAAGCAAGTCTAAGAGTTTATAAAAGCAAGCTTCAGGAAGAAGATCAGGAAGTCTGGTTTGGGATGCTATATTGACATGCATTTGAGCTATTTAGCAGATATCCAAATGAATATATCAAGTAGACAACATATATGGACCTAAGTTCCGAGTAAGAGAACTGGAAAAATAATTTGATAACCATCATCTTTTAAATGGCCGTGGACCTAAGCACAGTGGTCATTGATGGAGGTAGTGCCGGCAGAGATGAGTCTCAGGATTGTCCCCTAGAGCACCTTAATATTACTTAGTTGGAGAGATGAGAATATTCAGAAGAGGATCCAGAGACGGGGAATCCAGAGACATGGGAGGAAAGTGAGGAGACTGTAGTATCCTGAAGGCCACAGGAAGAAAATATTTCAAGGAGGAATCTCCTGCTTCANAAAAAAAAAAAAAAAGATAAAAATGATTATTCCTATTATATACTTAAGGTAAAAAGGTCTCAAACAGCTGAAATAATTGGACCAGGACTATAGAAACTAGTAAGAGCTGGAGCCTGGAATTTGGCCCAGGACTGCCTTCTTTGACACTGGCCGAAGAGCTGCAATCTCCTTTGATGTAGAAGCTTACTTCAAGCTTTGTTTATGTGGTAAAAACACCCCAGGGCTCCAGAAACTTAACGTTTGGCTCTACCTCCAGCAAAGTACGTTTACAAAGTGGTACTGCAGGTGATGATCCTCGTTTGCCCGTCTCTGGGATTACTAAGGTATAAGCACTCTCTGGGTTTCTGACTAGGAAATCATTCCTAGCTATGGATACTGATCCTCATTCACCTGGATTCTGGGATTGCTAGCTATAAGCACTCTGGGAATACCTCGGTTTCAGAAACTCATTTGTAGCTGTAGATCAAATGCTTCACTTCTTTTCCCATGTGTTGCATGAGGTCTTTTCTTTCTTTTTTTTTCTTGAGACAGAATCTCTTGCTGCCACCCAGGCTGTAGGGCAATGGCACGTTTTATGGGTTCTGAGTATTCCTGTTGGCTGGTGAGGTGAATTTCCATTTGGTGAAGATGATACTATTAAGTGGAGGTGTCTATTTCATAGAAGTTGAGAAGAGATAAATGCACACATATCCAGCCCTTGGGAACTCTGCTGTATGATGAATTATTTCCTTACACTTGTGGTGAACATTTGTACCTCTGATGTGCACAGGAGCACAGAACCATATGTGACAAGTGCTTCCATGTGGACTACATCTGTATGACACCGTGATCACCAATTGGAGCCTTAGAAATCCAGTGGGAGTGGTGCAGTGGTGGAGATTGGATGAACAGCTCCAAGGCATCATGTTTTTAATGTAACCAATTCATTTCTGGCTGAAAAGGCTACTCGTTGATGTGGTGGGCACTATGATAAGATGGTGTTAATGGTTAGACCACGGCGTTTCAAACAGATGCCTTGTGAGTCCTGAGGCCATTGTACATCTCAGATTATTTTGGTGTTTTTTTCTTCACCTTCCCCTCTATGCCTCCACAAAGCATTCTCTGGAAGTGCTGAGGGAGCAGAACAGGGCAGCCCCATGTGGAAGATGCCCTCTCCAGAGTAGAAAGTCAGATTTGCTGAGATCTCTGACTTAGGTCACCTGCACTCATGCTTTTCATTGTGATTAAGAAGTTGCTTTCATATATAAATACACGTTTGTGTAGTAATTATTTCTTATTGATAGCAGTGTTACCACACGTGTAAATTAGTATAACCAAATGGCACAGCTACAGTGCTTCAGTAAAATTTAGAGGGCATATTTATTCTCAGTAGGAATTGATCTAGGGAGACCCAGAGAGTGGGGACATAAGGGCTATTTGTAGAGGGGACGACACAGTAGCTTCAAGATACAGCAACATTAATGCATTAGGCTGCTGGCCTGTAGGGGATCACACTTCCTGCAGTGATGCCCGTAAGACCCTTGGAGTGCCAGAAAGTATAAGCAACAGTGTGTTCCTGCCAGTAGCACAAAAGTGTCTTTTGAACAAGAGGGGCACCAGAAAGATTAAATTTGTGTAGAATGTGAAAACTTGAGTTTGAGGAAACAGACACATTTACAAGTTAAAAAGGTGGATAGGCTGCACTGTGGTCAGCTGCTGCTAGATAATAGTTATAGTGGGCCTGTGTTGTGGACTGTGAGAGGTTTAGTAGCATCCCAGGGCCCAGGAGATACTTGTAGCACCCCCTCCCCCAGTTGTGGCAACTGAAAATTTCTCCAGATATTGCCAGATGTACCAGGAGACCATGGTGGGAGCATGCAGTATCACTGCCTGTTGAGAACCTCTGGAATAAATAGGTAAATGCATACGAACACAAGGATCTTAGTCCTTCTTTGAGAGAAGGTGTCCAAAATGTAGACACCAGCAGAGCACATTGAAATAGGTTCTTTCACAGCATTGTGCACATGATAACCTGGGGATACCATGGGAGCCTGAGGAGACAATGATCAGGCTGTGCCTGCTGGAATCAAGAAGGCTCAACTTCAAGATCTGGAGGAGACAAGTTTTAAATTGATCCTTGAAGGTAGAAGTAGGTGAGGAACTAGAATGAAAGGATCAGCATTAGGTGGGCCTTTACATTTTTTCTGAGTAATGTGTATGCTATTTAAAATTTGTCATTTTCACAGATATATCTCACTTTGTTTCTAAGTAACAAGTATGTGCAAAACGAATTTTATTAGCTAGTTAATATAGTCAGTGGAGTATTATTTCCAGATTTCTACTTTTTATTCCTTTGTAATAATAAGACATTGGTTACAGTGAAAATACTCTTAATTAAGCCATATTGTAGTTTCTGAGTTTAGTTGCCTGAATTTCATAAAGGATCTTCAGCGCACTGGGGGTGTTTGGTGGATAGTAGTGCTTGTCTTGCATTCATTTGACATTTTAAGGTGGTTGCCATTTAACATTTCATGTTCTCAGGACTCTAAAGTATGAGTGATCACTGTAGCTATTTAGAAACTCAAGAGGTAAGCACATATGAGTTAAGGATTTATGCACATTCCGAAGAGAAGCACATCACACAAATATAAGTTGCGTTTTCTATGAAAAAAGGCTGTGATGCTCTGTGCACTCGTATGTCATCTGTCTGTAATTTATTTAAAGTTTTCGTTATAATAGTGAGGACAGTAACTGAAATGGGGCTGGGAGCAGACTTGGATCAACTCTGGAGATGGTGTAGGCAGTAATGGGGACAGAGGTGCAGGTGAGGCTCGGAGTGCTGCCTTCCAGCTGTGAGCTTACGTCCTTGTGCTTGGGTATTTATCCTTCAGTTTCTTCTCCAGTGCCATGTCATCCACCTGAGCTGCCTCAGGTTTGCTCTCTGATGCTGTGCACACACAAATCAGTGCCTGGAGAGAAACAGGCAGAAGCCTTTACAAGAACTAGTTGCCATTTGTTTTTTTATTGTTAGGCCTTCCAGTAATGTGTGAAGTGTACTAATTGAATGTGTGTCAGATTAACTCAGTTGTAAACTCTGCATTATGATGCTATTAATCTCTTCAATGTAGGCGAAATGGGGATGATGGCTATTGCTGCAAGCCCATCTGCTCTACCCATGTAAGTTGGCAGGGATATGGTACCGTGTGACTTCTACTTCTCTGTCCACTTTATGGTTGGTGTTTCTGCTCATTAAAAAGCCCAACAAGACCCAGAGATATCATAGGAGTCCTCAAGAAGGAAAATACAGTATTCCAGGGAGTTATGGTGTCCATTACAGGCTCTGAACTTTCTTAAGTTCATGTATTTATCCAGGAACTCGTACTTAACAAGCTGTTTTTTAAGTTTCTTTCGTGAGTCACACACACTCCGAGTTAAGAGTCATGGCTACAGAGGCCCCTGCCCTGATGGAGCTTGCCTGGTATTTGGGACACTGATAGCAAACAGAGGAACAAAAAAACAAAATACTTTGATGACAGTAACATATCCTGTGATAGAGATGAACAGGGTAACATGGGTTGGAGGGGGATTCCACATTAGATGTGTGAAGAAGAGATGGATGAACTGAGGTTTGTAGAATGCAGCTGGAATAGCCAGGAGAAGAGAGTTTCAGGTGGAGAGGCCAGCACATGCAAAGGCCAGGTACCCAGGAGCCTCAGGGAAAACACAGAAGCCAGGCCAGCATGGTGGACTGAGTGACCAACAGGGAGCTGAGGTCTGTGTGTGTGGTGAGCAGAGCCTGCAGTGCCTTGTAGGCCATTATGTTGTGGGAAATTGAGGAATCAGAGAGACCAAGTGGAGTGCAGGAAAGTGTTTATTTAAGGTGTACATTGACTTAACGGACATGTGTCCTGAAAGTCTGAGCCGAGAACAAAGAAAATTAGTTCCCTTTAAGCATCTTGAGGCAAGCACTATGTGAAGCAGAAAGCAGGCTTACAGAAGCGAGAACAAAGGCTGCTGTGACACTTTTGCAACATTTCTTACATCTCTGGGAAATCTTGGTTTGCAGCTTATGCTTATCTGTCTTGTGACCTTGCATCTGTGCACAGAAGAAAGAAACAGGATTTTACAGAGCCTACGAAATATGAGGAGGGTAGATATGGTTAATGTTTCTTGGGACAGGCAGTTAATGTTCTTTAACTTCGGGGTGCTACTTAAATTCTTTTAGCCTTGGTTAATACAGCAGTTCATTCTATGAGCAATTATTGTTATTTCTGTTACTATTACTATTATCTTTTTATTATTACTACTTATGCTACTATTCTGTTGTTAGAAATTTCCTACTTCAGTAATACAAAGACAATGAGTATGAACTTGAAACCCTGCAGCAGCTTCCTACCACACATTCCAGTGGCTGGATGCCAGGTGCAGGATGGACTGTGATCACTCCCATTTCCCAGGTGGGGAAATAACCTCACCTTCCATTAGCATAGCTCAGTGGAGCCAACAAGGGAAGAGGACAGATTCAGGACACTGTAAAGTGCAAAATATTATTGGACGTATGTCCTGGCTATGGTAATGAAGGTGTGGCGTGTGACCATGGAGATGTGACTTGTGGAGACCACAGGCTAGAAGAGGGACGAGGTGCCATGAATGGGTGGGTGGAGATCTCCAGTGTGGGCATGCCACATTTAAGATGCTGGTTGAACCTCCAAGTGGCCGAGTCATGGAGGCCATGCAGGAATGAGTAAGGAGCTCTAGAGGTCAGGGGCTGGAGACATCTGGGATATAGTGCTAGGGACTGGATGCGTTCACTGGGGAGACAGATGGTGGTGCAGTCAACTGGGGCACTCAAAGGTCTGGAAGAAGCCTTTTAGAACAAGCTCTCCGAAGTATTTCCAGAGTCATTTAATACCTCCTTGCGTTTTTCATAGGCATTCAGAAGCTCGTGGGAGATAAGAATATGGGGAACCTGGCCATCCAGAGACTTACATAGGGAATATGCGTTAATAACACCATCTTATTCTCACTGAGTCCCCCCTTTTTTAAAATAAGGGAGATGGGGCTTAGACTAAGAAGTGTTCTTAAATTCCATCCCCCCTCCTTTTTTTCTGACTTTGTAGTTTTCAAAGTACAGAGGTACTTTGAAATGGTAGAGAGAAATGATGTATACAACTAAATTAGACCTGATTATCTGTTTTTTTTCTTGGACTTTTGAAGTTTTTGCTAACAATCACAGCATAGTTTTGAACATTATATAACAGTATAATGTGTTAATTTTTAAAATGCATCTTATGGTTAACCTTGACTTAAGAATACCCAGCTCAGGCCGGGCGCGGTGGCTCAAGCCTGTAATCCTAGCACTTTGGGAGGCCGAGACGGGCGGATCGCGAGATCAGGAGATCGAGACCATCCTGGCTAACACGGTGAAACCCCGTCTCTACTAAACACTACAAAAAAA
>NW_016819712.1:0-4399 GCF_001698545.2 Rhinopithecus bieti | reverse complement strand
CAGTTTAGCGGCATTAAAAACAATTACCATCCACCACCAGAACTTCTTTATCTTTTCACAATGATTCTCCATTCCCTCTCTCCACAGCCTCCAGAAACCCCATTTTACTTTCTGTCTCTAGTTTTGACTAATCCGGTGACTTCATATAAGTGTAATCATACATAAATTGTCCTTTTGTTTTGGGCTTATTTCACTTAGCGTAGTGTCCTTTAGGTTCACACACACTGTAGCCTTTGTCAGAATTTCATTCTTTTTAAAGACTGAATAATACGTCATTGTTTGTATCAGCAGCATTTTCTTTATCCACTCATCCGTTCACAGACGTGTGGGTTGCTTCCTCTTTTTGGCTATTGTGAATAATGGAGCTATGTACATTGAAGTGCAAGTGTCTGTTTGAGTCTCTGCTTCCAGTTTGTTTGGGTGTACCTAGCAGTGGACTTGCCGGATCAGATGGTAATTCTGTTCACTTTTTTGATGGCCTGCCATTTTATTTTTCTGAAGGTTTAATTCTTTGTGAGATGTGATGAAAGTCGGGTTCAACCATGACTCCTGTGATCTGATGAAAAGGTTAACCTGCTGCAGCCTGCAGGCCAAATTTAGCCCTTGATGTTTCTGCACAGTTGGCATGCTAAGGATACTTCTCATATTTTTGGGTGGCTGAAAAAAACTGAGGGATAGTATGTCATGATCCATGAAAATAAAGTGAAATTTAGATTTCACTGTATATAGTTGAAATTTCATTGGAACACAGCTACACCTGTTGTCTGTTCTCTATAGAATAGAAGTTGTATGGCCATGTATCAGGATTTGCTGTGACCCTTCAAGAACAAGTTTGTGGGGGCTGGCGTGGTGGCTTCATGCCTGTAATCCTAGCACTTTCAGAGGTCAAGGTGGGAGGATTGTTTTAGCTCCGGAGGTGAAGACCAGCCTGGGCAACATGATGAAATCCTATCTCTACTCACTTAAAAAAAATTAGCCAGGTGTGGTTGTGTATGCCTGTAGTTCCAGCTACTCAAGAAGCTGAGGTGGGAGAATTGCTTGAGCTTGGCAGGTTAATGCTATAGTGAGCTGAAATCGTACCACTACATTTCACCCTGGGTAATGAAGTGAGATCATGTCTCAAAAAAATAAAAAAAAATAAAAAAGCTTACTTATATATGTTGACTGCACTGTCCAGCTGCATGGGTTTTTCCAAGGTTCTGAGTACATGCATCAAGCTGTCCACCTAGTTAATCACACAGTCCTACACATTAATTCTGTTGCTTTTTTGTATGTAATCACCAACCCATTGCTTAAGCCCCCAGGAGGACTTTCTTTAGCAGGAGATGCAGAATGTAAAAACTCCAACCAAGTCTTTCATCTTGCCCATTTCAGGTACCTTTTCTTCTCTGTTTGCATTCCAAAACATAGCTTCCTATCATACCTTTTAAGGAACTGCCTATTCCCATTGACTAGGAGATAAATATCTTTATAATAAAGGAAACAAACTGACAAAAACCGTCAAAATCCATTTATTTTTTTCAGACAGTGTTTTTGGACAAGAAACTACCCGGTCAGAAGGCACAGTCTTCTATTTTTAATTTGTGGTATTTCCATAAAATCATGTAGATCTTACACATCTAAGTAGTAGGGTATTTTCAATTTTTTTTTTTGTTTCAAAGAGCTGTTCCCTGCACTGAGGGCTGGGTGTGACTTATAAAAAGTTAAATTCACATAGCATCCATCTCCTCCATTAGTTTCTTTCATTTAAACAACATCTTCTTCAACATATCATTTAAGGGCAACAGTTTGTTCAGTATTTAATTTGTTGTCAGGAATATCAGCCCCAGAACTTCTTAATATATGTACCTAATGCTATTGCACATACCTATATAATTTACATTTAACTTATTATTTTATTGAATTCATGAGGGTAATCTTAGGACCTGTGATAAATTTGAACAGGCACAATACAAATCAGGCTAAGTTTAAACCAGGAAGCTGACTTTAAGACTGTTTTTGTAGGAAACTGGGAATCGTGTTTTCTCTTTTGAAATTGTATTTTAATTGTATTTGCATGAAGAAGAAGCTTGTTTCCTATTAAACTGCTAAAGTGGGAACAGTAAAAAAGAGAAAGGTGGGATTTGGGAAGTATGACATGAAGATGATATTGTTAGAAAAAGGATGCATATAATTAAATACGGCAAGAACAGTGCTACTTAAATGTGAAAGCTGCTAACATTTTAATGTTCTCTTTACAAACACAGGAAACTAAGAATTTTAACATATGCTAGAGCTCAGTCTAATCTGAATTCTTTTTTTCATCTGACCTTTTTATTTTTTCTTTCTCAAACACTAACTGATTTAAAAAATTCTGTTTGAGAACCAAGTAATCTGTTTCCATTTAAGAAGGCTACAGATAAATGTTATATTCCATTTGAAATGACAGCTTCACTCACTTTATACTTTTTGACACATGACTATTTTAGTTTCCTGTTAAAGAGACAGGTTAAATTCATCCTTTTGGGAGCCACTGATTAAAATGTTTGCAAGTTCATTATGGTTTTAAAATTTGTTTAGTTGTGGTAAAAATACACAAAAGTGTGTTTCTGTGTATATGTGTCTGTAGGGTCTCACTTTGTCACCCTGGCTGGAGTGCAGTGGTGTAATGTCAGCTCCTGCAACCTCCGCCTTCCAGATTCAAGTGACCTTCCCACCTCAGTCTCCGAAGTAGCTGGGGAGCCACACCACCATGCCTAATTTTTTGTATTTTTTATAGAGATGGAGTTTTGCTGTGTTGTGCAGGCTGGCCTCGAACTCCTGGGCTCAAGTGATCCATCTGCCGCAGCGTCCCAGGGTGCTGTAATTATATGCGTGAGCCACCATGCCTGGCCTGTGTTTGTGTTTAAGGTCTGAGAATATTAATAGAGCAAAGGAAACATACCAGTATTCCAGTGACCAGTGTGTGCATCTATTCCCACTGTGTGATTATACTGTTTTTGACAAGCCTGCATGTATGGCTTTACCTATATTTGAATATATGAATTCATACAGTGTAAGTGTACAGCACTGTGCTCGCTTTAGTGGCACAGAGAGGTTAAGTTATTGACTAGGGACCCATAATCCTCAGCAAGAAATCCTGGGATTTAGCCAAGGACAGCCTCACTCCAGGATCATGCTGCTGCTTAGAGTTTGCTTGGATTGTTAGAGTATAATTTCTGGAAAACAAGGCCATGCTGGAATCTAGAGGAGAGAAAGATGACTCACACTGGGTATGAGGACAGTGTGGTTGAGATGTGCAAACAAAATACAGGTAAGATAAAAGAAAATGCAAACTAGTAGAAGATTAAATTAGGCTTTTGTTTGTTCTTATTTTTTTATTTTAAGATAGGTCATGTGGTATAACAGTAAGCTAATGGAACTTAGGGTCACACCACCTGGGATCATTCTTGGATTCTGACCTCCCTCACCATGTATCCAGAGGCCAGCTTGTCCTTGAGGTATCTAGGGACAGTGATGCAATGGAGTTCAGGGTGTTAATGAAGACTAAACTCATGTAACGTGAAGCAAGACATGTGTGTCTTTGTACCATGACGTACTTGGACATACATATTCCTGATCTGGTAAGAACTGATTATGTTTTTTGTGACCTCTGCATTCCACACCCAGACTCTGAAGTCAAAGGGGACAATCAGAGCCCTTAGTAGTTGGGAAATTCTGATCACCAGTCAGCACAAATATTTGACTATTGGAAATCTTTTAAATGGTGAGCTCTCTTTTTCTCTTTTGAGATTCGGTAGCCCTTTCTGATAGTAGACACAGAAATCTTTTTGACAGATTGACAGAGGTAATGTGAGGCTCTGCACTGGCTGTCACTTCATGCAGTGCCCTGTCCTTCCATGGCCTGTTCTGTTAGTTTATAGAGGTCAGTAATACCTGCCCATCTCAGAGGGTTTACATCCAAGTGTTTCGTTGTAGTAGAAGTGGTTTTTAATGAAACAATAGATTTCTTGGTTTTGCTTCAAGTGAAATGTCTGAAGTGTTTGCTTTCCCAGTGATTTTATGGTATAAACTGCTTTTTTGTGTCCATGGCCCACGAGCATAAAGCAGCGTCGTTGCTGTTCAGGCAAATAAAAGCCAGATAAAAGAAAACTTCACTGTTTAGCCATCTTATCAGAGAGAGCCAAACTGCCTATCTTCCTGGGCTCTGGTTTTTTTAGGGGATCACGTGTCACACAGGCCACTGAGCACTCAGAATTCTTACAAGGGTGGCAATGCTTATTTTATAAATTGAAAAATTCTTCTAATCAACAGTTGTGATTACACAAAATAGGCCTGATGTAAGTCTCAACACTTTTAAAAGCACTGTATGTATTTAACTATGATTTACAGTCATTTGTATTAAGAATAGTTGCGGCCG
>NW_016819711.1:5843-7732 GCF_001698545.2 Rhinopithecus bieti | reverse complement strand
TTGTTTTCATTTCTCCATACTCCTAGAGTACTTGCTAAGGTAGCTCTGGTGAGCAGCTGGAAAGGGGTGTTGGGAGCAAACTGAGTGACTCCCTGTGTTCTATTTTCCCATTGGAGAAAAAACTATTTTGTATCTACTAGGAACCATTTGAGAGAGTGATAGAAAGAGGGGATGAGAAGGCATTCACTAGTGGTGGTGGTGCTGCTGCAGGGGGTCCAGGGGTGAATGGTCATGCAGGGAGTATGTTTGCCATTACAAAACCTGGACTGTTTGTTAAGCAGGGAGGAGGTGATGAGTTTTGGAGGCCTTGAGAAGTGGACAGGCCATCTGAATGGAGCTGTTTGGGTGACTCGGAAGTTACTATGATCAGTTGAGACTTGAAGTTGTAGGGTGTAATTACACTGATGATGCCCCAGGGGCAGGCCTGATAACAGGTTGTGTTGGATGCATAAAGGGGCTTGGAAAGTTAAAATGGTATTTGTAGTTACAGGGCCATGCATGGGCTTTTCATTGCTTGAAAAGCAATGAAAAGGTGAGGTTGGAATGTAAAAATGTAAAAGTTGGATTTCAAGTCGTGTTAGGGTATTCTTGGTCCTTTCAGAGATGGGGAAGTTGGCTAATGATTGCATATTTAGAAGTCGGAAACGATATTTTCCTTCATAACGAGGTTGGTAGGTTAAGTTAGTAAAGACCCAATTTTTTTGAGGAAATGGGAGTGGCAACATAAGCAGAGGTTGATAGAGAAATACTAAGCCAACAGTCATTTGCCAGGGAAGGATTGGACTGGTTTAACAGGGAGTGGGTTAAGTTGAGAATGTTGTAGAGGTAATTAGGAGCTAGTGGGGGGGTGGGGGGTGGTGGTGATTGTATGAGGTATCCAAGGAAGCAGGAGGGATAAATAGGCAAAGAGTAAATAGGAAGGTGAAGAGGGTGCTCTGCAAGACGAGATCATTTTATCCAGTCTGAGTTAAAGGTAGGAGTGAATTGCTGTCAGAAGGAAGGAAGATAGAAAGAAGGTTGATGTGATTAGGATTTTCATCCCAGCAGGAGCTACAGTATATAGTCCTATCGCAAAGAGTATGGTTAGTATACTGCTTAATAATATGATGAAATAGTAAAAGGATTCCATTAAAGGGGCAAGGAGAGGTGTTAAAGATAAAGATTATGTAGGTTTTCACTTATTTTTTTTTTTTAAGGAGGAAGGGGTTTTTCTTCAGGATCAGTGGTAGGAGCCTTTTAGTCTGGGATGTTTCCTTCTGAAATAGGAGATGCAAGTCCTCCAGTGGTTCGCAGGTGTATGGAGGCTGGTCTGGCTGATCTTGGGACTCCTGAGCACACAGTCACCCAGATTCCTCTGGAGTGTCCAAAATTTAACTCGGGTGTGGTGAATCCAAGATTCCACTCCTGCCACCTTAACTGCAGTGGGGGTAGAGAGGATTACCGAGTATGGACCTTCCCACAGAGAATCCATAGATGGGGAGGTAGAGGGGAGATATTTGACCAACACTAGATCTCCTGGATCTCCTGGTTGAAACAACTCTATTCCCTTTTCTCTGTGAAGGGATCTCTGTGAATTTTGCCAAGGAAGTTATATCTTTGACCAAGTTGGCCATTTCCTGATCACGTAGGAGGTAATTTGTGAGAAAAGGTCACCCATACAGCATTTCATATGAACTGAGCCACATTTTGTGAGGAGAATTTCGGATTCTCAACAAGACCGTGGGCAAAAGAGTAGGCCATGGGAGATGAGTTTCTTGTGTAAGTTTCCTTGAGTGCCTCTTGAGTGTCTCATTTGTCTTTTCAACCTTCCCTGAGGATTGTGGCCTCCAGGTGCAGTGAAGGTGATATTGTATCCCGAGGGCCCTGGAAATTCCCTGAGTTATTGTGGC
>NW_016819711.1:0-1824 GCF_001698545.2 Rhinopithecus bieti | reverse complement strand
GCTGAGAAGGCACATTCTTTTCATTAAAGGCCACGGTTTGATCTAACAAAAGAATGACATCTCTCTAAGGGAGATCAAAGGTTTGCCCTAGACCCTGTAGGACATCTATGTATCTATCAGGATCATCTGAAAACTTCCCCAGATCTGCCTTGATCTGCTTTAAATTACAGAGGGTGAAGGGGACATGTACCCGGGTTGGGTCAGATTCCCCTCACCCTACAGCTTGAAGGGGACATAACTGATAGCCCAGGGGGTTTTGTGGTCCTTTGGAGATTTATTTGCTTGTTTCCTTCTGGGTGGAGGAGATTAGAGGAGGCTTATCATTAATAGGAAGGGGAGCTATAGGGAGGCTAGGGTATGGGGGTAAGCTGAGAGGTCCTCCTGTGGGATGTAAATTGCAAGCTTTGCATAGTTGTGTATTCTCCTTCAATGAAAAGAAAGCTTAGACATAAGGTATTTCACTCCATTTGCATTCTCTCTTACAGAAAAAGTCAAGCTGCAGGATAGTATTGTAATTTATACTTCCCTCAGGTGACCATTTTTTCCCATCAGAGAGAGAATACTGGGGTCAAGCCATAGTGTAGGAAAAAATGAGCCACCTCTTTTTCAGGGTTTGCAGGTCAAATTGGTCCCAATGGCTTAGGATGCATTTCAAGGGTGAGCCTGTTGATACCTGTGTTTCCCATCTGAAAGGCAAAACCCCCCGTGGTTTTGGTTTGTTTGTTTCTCCTCCTGCCCAAGAATCTGCAACGGTCCCTGGACTCTGCTGATCAGAATAGTTGCGCTCACTGATGCAGCGGCAGAAACAACCCCTGCCCAAAAACACGCAACGGTCTCTGGACCCTGCTGATCGGAATAGTTGTGCTCAACTACACAGCAGCAGAAACACTAGTTTTCCTCCTAGACCACAAAGAGGACTGAGGAAGGTTGGATTTAGTGGCCCTTACCAACACATTCTTGAAAACCTGCACCCTTGCCTGTCCTCCTAGACTACAAAGAGGACCGAGAAAAATCGGATTTGGTGGCCCTTACTGATGCATTCTTGAAAACCTGTTAGAGTCCTAAGCATTCTCCTGTTAGTACTGTGACTTTACTCACGTCCTATAAAGATGTTTTGCCCCAAAAATGAAGTGGAGGGCCATACCCTGAGGGAGGGAAGGGATCTCCAGAGTTGGAAGAGTGATGCCTTTTGTACTCACTTATATGAATAGGAAGGATACAATTTCTGAGGCTCCCCATATCCTAGCTTCACGAATAGCTTTTGTTAGGCCTGTTTGTCTGAGGAGGGATCCTAAAATTCCAGATCGTACACCCTATGATGGGGCTTTGGGCAAAAAATATGTCTTTCTGATTGGTGAGTCCAGGTGCCTAAAGAAGGGAATGGAGTCCTGGAGTTTATTCTAGACATCATTCTTATAGGAGAAACTAGAAAAGCACCAGAGATAGGAAGTGGTTTTTAGAAGTGGGACTAGCCTCAGAGAAGAGAGACAGGAGGAAGTTGGTCTGACAGGTATTAGGACCCAGGAGGCAAGGGTCAGGATAGATAGGATAGATGGGCGAGTCTCGCTTGGGCGATGTGACTTTGAGAGTTCTGCTCATGGCCACAGGGTCAACCAACTTGTTGTTGGGACCCCGGAATTGAGTGCCTTTCTTCTCTGTTGACCCTCGGCTCAGCCCAGAAGTACAGGAAAAGCAGAAGCTGGTTCTAGGCAAACCAACGCTCCCAAATCCGAAGAGTCGGGGGTTGTCAGAGAGCCTTTTCCCAGAAAGGCTGACACCCGTGTCTTTAGTCCAGAGGCTGCTCTAGTCACTTTTTTTTTTGAG
>NW_016819710.1:0-1266 GCF_001698545.2 Rhinopithecus bieti | reverse complement strand
CAGCTTCTCCGCGCCATCGTCCGGGTGTCACTCAGCTTCTGCGCGCCATCATCCGGGTGTCACTCAGCTTCTCCACGCCATCGTCCGGGTGTCACTCAGCTTCTCCGCGGTATTGTCCACGTTGTCACTCAGCTACACTGCGCTATCTTCCAGGTGTCACTCAGCTTCTCCTTACTATCGTCCAAGTGTCACTCAGCTTCTCCAAACTATTGTCCACGTGTCACTCAGCTTCTCCTTACTATCGTCCAGGTGTCACTCAGCTTCACTGCACTATCATCCAGGTGTCACTCAGCTTCTCCTTACTATCGTCCACGTGTCACTCAGCTTCTCCGCGCTATCGTCCACTTGTCATTCAGCTTGTCCACACTAATGTCCAGGTATCACTCAGTTTTCTGCTGTTGTGTTTTCTCTCAAGCCAAAGATAACTTTGAGCTGCTTCCCCTCTCTCTGTTTCCTGGCTCCTAACACAAAAGGATTACTTTATTACTTTATCAACCAACTGGCAACTCCTTATCTAATCACACACAAACTCAAAGGAGCTTTTTCCTCCATGCTTTGCTTAGACAAACCTTAATCTCTTAAGTATATTGAGAACCGTATTTTTGCATCCTTTTAATGTCAACCTGTGGAGTCAGATGGACGGAAAGGGCCCTATATTTTAAACACACCAGACATTTACCACCTTTTATCAAGCACTTGGCAAAGCCTGTCAAACTCTGGGATGTTGGGCTGGCTGCTGATAAATCTCCTGAACTTGTTAAAAATATAGATTCCTGGCCAGGCATGGTGGCTCACACCTGTAATCCTAGCACTTTGGGAGGCTGAGGCGGATGGATCACGAGGTCAGGAGTTTGAGACCAGCCTGGCCAACATGGTGAAACCCCGTCTCTACTAAAAATACAAAAATTGGCCGGGTGTGGTGGTGGGCGCCCGGAGTCCCAGCTACTCAGAAGGCTGAGGCAGGAGAAGTGCTTGAGCCCAGGGAGGCGGAGGTTGCAGTGAGCAGAAATCTCTCCGCTTCTTTCCAGCCTGCGCAACAGAGTGAGACACTGTACCCAAAAGAAAAAGAGACAGATGGATAAAAAGAGGTACTTGGAGAGAAGCTATATCTGGGATGGGGATTTGGACTCAAGAAATTTTTCACCCTTTTGCCAAACAGCTAAAGGAGTGTGAAATTTCCCCAACAAATCCTTGAACAGACAATTGGAGCTGCAGACCATCAGCCTCAACCCATCTCAACACCGCACAGAGCCTTCTCCAATGAAC
>NW_016819709.1:0-2500 GCF_001698545.2 Rhinopithecus bieti | reverse complement strand
TGGGCGTGGTGGCGGGTGCCTGTAGTCCCAGCTACACAGGAGGCTGAGGCAGGAGAATAGGGTGAACCCGGGAGGCGGAGCTACCTGTGAGCCAAGATTGCGCCACCGCACTCCAGCCTGGGCGACAGAGCGAGACTCTGTCTCAAAAAAAAAAAAAAAAAAAAAATTAAGATGGGCTGGGTGTGGTGGCTCACCTGTAATCCCAGCACTTTAGGAGGCCAAGGTGGGTAGATCGCTTGAGCTCAGGAGTTCGAGACCAGCCTGGCCAACATGGCGAAACCTCGTCACTACCAAAAATACAAAAATTAGCCAGGGGTGATGGCACACACCTGTAATCCCAGCTACACGTGTGGCTGAGGCAGGAGAATCGCTTGAAACCAGGGAGGGGGAGGTTCCAGTGAGCCGAGATTGGGCCACTGCACTCCAACCTGGGCGACAGAGTGAGACTCTGTCTTTAAAAAAGCAAAAAATAGGCGGGGCGGGGCACGGTGGCTTATGCCTGTAATCCCAGCACTTTGGGAGGCCGAAGCGGGCGGATCATGAGGTCAGGAGAATGAGACCATTCTGGCTAACATGGTGAAACCCCATCTCTACTAAAAATACAAAAAAAATTAGCCAGGTGTGGCGGCGGGCCCCTGTAGTCCCAGCTACTTGGGAGGCTGAGGCAGGAGAATGACGTGAACCCAGGAGGCGGAGCTTGCAATGAGCCGAGATCGCGCCACTGCACTCCAGCCTGGGCAACACAGTGAGACTCCGTCTCAAAAAAAAAAAAAAAAAAAATGAATTTTATGTATATTGTACCACAATTTAAAAAATTACATTAAAGTTTAAAAAGAGAAAAAATGATGGTGATGTGGCCCACGTCACTCTCGTCTGATTCAGTGGGTCTAGGGTCACCAGTGACGCTAATACAGAGTGGGGAGCTGCTGGTTTAGCTGAGGGAAATGTTGGATGGGGAACCTGGATATTCTGAACACACCTACATCTCATCTTGGTTTTCTCACATGACATTGATCCCAAGCAAAGGACTTTTGTTTGGTTTTATTATTTATTGTATAACCCTTGTGATCAGAAGAAAAACTCTACAGTGAATAAGGCATAATCATGTCTCAGAAAATTTGGCAAAGTTCAAAAAAAATTGAAAAGAAACAAAAATCATTCATAATCCCATCCACCTCAGCAGTCAATAAATTCAGGAGTATTCTGGTCCTTCTACAGCATTGAATAGAGATGTTTTTACAGATATATTACAGATATCCTTATATATTCTCATACCTATTATACTTCTTTTGTGTGCTTCTAATAGTGTGTGTTTTCCCCTTTCAGTGACTATGTGGTGAATGTCTTTCAGGTTATTGAGGGCCTTCTACTTCATGGTTTTCGGTAGCTCCACAGCATTCTTGTCTAACCCGTTACTTGGATTGGACATCTAGATTGTCTCCCAGTTTTTCATTATGATAGCCAATGCTATAGTAAATATCTGTGTACAAAAAAACCTTTTTTGAGACAGTCTCACGCTGTTGCTCAGGCTGGAGTGCAGTAGCACTGTCATAGCTCACGGCAGCCTGGACTCCTGGGCTCAAGCGATCCTCCTACCTCAGCCTCCCAAATAGCTGGGACTATAGGCACATGCCACCATGCCGGGCTAATTTTTTTTTTTTTTTAAGTAGAGATGGGGGTTTCACTACATTGCTTATGCTGGTCTTGAATTGTTGATCTCAGGCAGTCCTCCTGCTTTGGCCCCGCCCAATGCTGAGATTGCAGACATGAGCCACCACACCCAGCCCAATAAAATCTTTTTTTTTTTTCTTTTTTTTTTTGAGACGTAGTTTCGCTCTGTCGCCCAGGCTGGAGTGCAGTGGCTGGATCTCAGCTCACTGCAAGCTCCGCCTCCCGGATTTATGCCATTCTCCTGCCTCAGCCTCCCGAGTAGCTGGGACTACAGGTGCCGCCACCTCACCCGGCTAGTTTTTTGTATTTTTTAGTAGAGACGGGGTTTCACTGTGTTAGCCAGGATGGTCTCGATCTCCTGACCTCGTGATCCGCCCGCCTCGGCCTCCCAAAGTGCTGGGATTACAGGCTTGAGCCACCGCGCCCGGCCTTCAGTAAAATCTTTTTAAGCATATGCTTTATTTTAGCCAGTTTGATGGAAAAAGTTTTTTGGTATTTTTTTTTCTAGTGAGCATTTTCCTACGTTTGCTACCATAAAAATTTTAATTATACTTAATCTATGTAGCAATTAGTTCTTTCACTTTCCTCTTGAACTGGTTTTTGTTTTCCATTCTTTTTTTTTTTTTTTGAGACGGAGTCTTGTTCTGTGACACACGCTGGAGTGCAGTGGCACGATCTCGGATCACTGCAACTTTCACCTCCCAGCTTCAAGTGATTCTCCTGGCTCAGCCCCTCGAGTAGCTGGGACTACAGGCGTGTACCACCATACCCAGCTAATTTTTTATTTTTTTGGTAGAGATGGGGTTTCACCATGTTGGCCAGGCTGGTC
>NW_016819708.1:161637-166417 GCF_001698545.2 Rhinopithecus bieti | reverse complement strand
CATGCGCCGTGGGTTTGTAATTTTCCCGGGCGCGGGATTGCGCCTGCACGGTAGGCTGCATATCTTCCTGGGCAGGAAAAATGTTTGCGCGCATGCGGGAAAGGTTTAGGCACGCGTAGGAAGGGTTTAGGCGCGCGCGGGAAGGGTTTAGGCGCGCGTGGGAAAAACTTTAGGTGCCCGCGGGAAAGGTTTGTAATAAAGAACCCGGAAATGTGCCATCTTGTCTCCGCTTTGCGGAGATCAAGCAACAGAGGTCGGCTAATTCCGGGCCTCATGGCTCCGGACATATATTCACAGCTTATATTTTCCCATGTTGTAAATTTATATAAAATGTACAAGATTTAAAAATGTAGCACTCTGGGTCAGGCGTGGTGGCTCAAGCCTTTGGGCTTAATCCCAGCACTTTGGGAGGCTGAGACGGGCGGATCACGAGGTCAGGAGATCGAGACCATGCTGGCTAACATGGTGAAACCCCGTCTCTACTAAAAAAATACAAAATCTAGCTGGGCGAGGTGGCGGGCGCCTGTAGTCCCAGCTACTCCGGAGGCTGAGGCAGGAGAATGGCGTAAACCTGGGAGGCGGAGCTTGCAGTGAGCTGAGATCCGGCCACTGCACTCCAGCCCGGGCTACAGAGCGAAACTCCGTCTCAAAAAAACAAACAAACAAACAAACAAACAAAAAAAACAAAGTACCACTCTGATATTACTGTGATTGATTCTGTTGTATCTGTGTAAGTCCATTAACTTTCTCTGTTTAATCTCTTGCCCTTGTAATTCATCCTCCACACTCTGTGAGATATCTTCTAAAATGTAAATTGGATGATTTTACTCCTTTTCTTCAAGTTATTCAGTGCTCCTCCACCACCTTGAAGATAAATCTAAATATCTTCATGTGCTATATGTAGTGCCACAATGTTGGAACTTGTGTCCTCTCTTCCAAATTTTATGCGCAGTGTTTACCATGAGAATCCCACAATATTAATAGCTCCCCGAGTGTGCCCTGCACTCTCATATTATCCCTTCTCTGTCCGGATTGTTCTTTCTCCAACATCCATCTAACTCTTCCTGGTACCTGGAGCCTCAGTTTCACATGTATATTCTTCTGAAAGATCGCTGTGATTATTCACTGCTTTCACTGTAGAGTTGGTTTAGTGCCTCTTCTGTGTGCTTTTGCCTCATGTACAATTCATCACCTTGCTTGTCGCTGTGTATTTTAAAGTCAATGCTCTTTTGTGTGTTTTCCACTAGATTCCTTATTTCTTCATGTTGAGACACTGATACTATGTCTAATATTAATACAAAGATCGTCATTGAATGCTTTAGTAATAAGTGAATTTCTAAAATAATTAATTTACCCAAATAAAAAACCTAGGCCCTTTGCCACAGTAATATAGTCTGTATTTATACTGCACACTTTCTTCGAAGGAAGTCTTCTTCAAAAAATATGTAAACCCCTTTATATACCAACCTAATATAGACTCTGATATACTATCTCCCATACCTAAATGATATTTAAAATGTTTTTAGTCAATCCCTGCGTAAGCAGAATTTTAAAATTTCTCTTGTCAGGAATAATAATTGAAAGGATATACTTGTAACTAAGATATCTAGCTGCCAATCAGTACTAGTGAGAAAGAAGGAGAAAATGAAAGAAAAATTAAAAGAAAAATAAAACGAGATAGACAAATGTCGCAGAATCAAAGGCATTCAAATGGACTATTTTGTAAATCTTCCCAACATGTTTCCTACCTCATAAACATATTACTAACTTGTCTCTATCCACAGGTCTACCAACATTTCCCCCTTCTTTCTTTAAGGTTCAAACTTCTTTAAATCTTCTCAACATAAATCAATAGACAATATTAAAAAATAACAATTGTAAGAAATGTCCTGCTTTCCATGGCAACCTATTAGTGACTGCAGCATATGGAGGAATGAATCAGAGCAGGGTGGCAAGACAAGCTGGCAAATGGCAAGAATGCACCAGAAGGGTCCTTGTTTTAGGCTAATTGCTTCTCCCCAAATTCATATGTTGAATCCCTAGTTTCAAGAACCTCAGAATGTGACTGAATTTGGAGGTGGGGCCATTAAAGAGGGGACTGAGTTAAAAATGAGGCTCTTAGGATGGCCCCGAATCCATTGTAACTGTGTCCTTATATGAAGAGGAAGAAATACCCGGAATGTGTGCTCACGCAGCAAAGGCTATCTCCAATCAAAGGATGGAGGCCACAGGAGAAACCAAACCTGCCGACAACTTGATCTCGTACTTCAGCATCTAGAACTGTGAGAAACTAATTACTATTATTTAAGGCACCCCCTCTATGGTATTTTGTCATGCCATCTCTACCAACCTAATACAGGGTCCAAGCTGAGAGAAGGCCCTGTGGGAGTCAGGGCCTGAGCAAATGGCTCATCTAGCCAAGGTGGAAGCTTAGATCAGCAGATTGGCTATATACAGGATTTTTGAACAAGACAATAGCATTGAGAATAATGAGACACAGCCTTCCCACTCTTGAAGAAGAGAAGTACAGCTATGTAAAAGAAGAAAACTAGATTAAAGGAGGAGGTTCACTTTATGTCCTTTTTAACTGTTTATTGAAAGAACCTGAAAACAAAACAGTTCAGTAGAAATGAGCACAATTAGAGCTTACTTTTGTTTTCTAAAATTATTCTGGGCCGGGCGCGGTGGCTCAAGCCTGTAATCCCAGCACTTTGGGAGGCCGAGACGGGCGAATCACGAGGTCAGGAGATCGAGACCATCCTGGCTAATACCGTGAAACCCCGTCTCTACTAAAAAATACAAAAAACTAGCCGAGTGAAGTGGCTGGCGCCTGTAGTCCCAGCTACTCCGGAGGCTGAGGCAGGAGAATGGCGTAAACCTGGGAGGCGGAGCTTGCAGTGAGCTGAGATCTGGCCACTGCACTCAGGACTGGGCGATAGACTGAGACTCCATCTCAAAAAAAGAAAAAAAAAAATGGGTATTGAAAGGAGCTACAAATGCTTGTATTTTAAGGGGCACTGAATAGCCGAATGATATTTAAAAAGAACAAATTCAGAGATTCATTCTTCCCAAGTTTAAAACTTACTACAAAAGATGATAAACAGTGTGATACTGCCATAAAGATAGCTATGCAGACCAATGAAATAGAATGGAGGAATTAAACCTAGACACTGCTAGCCAACTGATTTTCAACAAAGATTCTAAGACCATTCAATGAGTAAGGAAAAGTCTGTACCAAATAGTATTGAGGAAACTAGATGTCTACATATAACATAATAAAACTGGACTCATATTTTATTCCATATACAAAATTTAACTCTAAATAGACCCTTACTTTAAAGCATATACAATAATCAATTTAAAATAGGTCAATGATTTTTAAGTATAAAAGCTAAAACCAAAATATCACTGAAAAAAATAGGCATAAATCTTTATGTCATTGGATTTGGCAATGGATTATCAGAAATGACACTAAAAGCATGAAAAAAAAAGATAAATTGGATTTTATCAAAATTGAATACTTTTGTGCATCAAAGTTAACTACCAAGAAAGTGACAAGACAACCTACAGAACGGGATAAAATATTTCTATGTCATGTATCTGATAAGAGTAATAATCAGAATACATAAAGAACTTTTATAAGTCAACACTCAAATGACAAACTGAAAAGAAGAGATAGGACTTGAATGGGCATTTCTCAGAAGAAGATATAGAAATGACTAACAAGTATGTGAAAAGATATTCAGCATTGTTAGTCACAAGGGAAATTGAAATGAAAAACACAATGAAATGCTGCTGAACACTGACTAGTATGACTAGAATCAAAAAGAAAAACATGCTTTGGTATCAGGATGATGTTGGCCTCATAAAACGAGGTAGGGAGGATTCCCTCTTTTTCTATTGATTGGAATAGTTTCAGGAGGCATGGTATCAGTTCCTTCTTGTACCTCTACCTCTGGTGGAATTCGGCTGTGAATCCATCTGGTCCTGGACTCTTTTTGGCTGCTAGGCTATTAATTATTGCCTCAATTTCAGAGCCTGTTATTGGTCTATTCAGAGATTCCACTACTTCCTGGCTTAGACTTGGGAGAGTGTATGTGTCCAGGAATTTATCCATTTCTTCTAGGTTTTGTAGTTTATTTGCGCAGAGGTGTTTATAGTATTCTCTGGCGGGTAGATTGTATCTCTGTGGGGTCGGTGGTGATATCCCCTTTATCATTTTTTATTGCATCTATTTGATTCTTCTCTCTTTTCTTGTTTATTAGTCTTGCTAGCAGTTTATCAATTTTGTTGATCTTTCCAAAAAGCAGCTCCTGGATTCACTGATTTTTTGAAGGGTTTTTGTGTCTGTATCTCCTTCAGTTCTGCTCCGATCTTAGTTATTTCTTGCTTTCTGCTAGCTTTTGAATGTGTTTGCTCTTGCTTCTCTAGCTCTTTTAATTGTGATGTTAGGGTATCAATTTTAGATCTTTCCTGCTTTCTCTTGTGGGCATTTAGTGCTATAAATTTCCCTCTACACACTGCTTTAAATGTGTCCGAGAGATTCTGATATGTTGTATCTTTGTTCTTATTGGTTTCAAAGAACATCTTTATTTCTGCCTTCATTTCTTTATGTACCCAGTAGTCACTCAGGAGCAGGTTGCTCAGTTTCCATGTAGTTGAGCAGTTTTGAGTGAGTTTCTTAATTCTGAGTTCTAGTTTGATTGCACTGTGGTCTGAAAGACAGTTTGTTATAGTTTCTGTTCTTTTACATTTGCTGAGGAGTGCTTTACTTCCAATT
>NW_016819708.1:156683-159660 GCF_001698545.2 Rhinopithecus bieti | reverse complement strand
ATATGAACAGACATTTCTCAAAAGAAGACATTCATACAGCCAACAGACACATGAAAAAATGTTCATCATCACTGGCCATCAGAGAAATGCAAATCAAAACCACAATGAGATACCATCTCACACCAGTTAGAATGGCAATCATTAAAAAATCAGGAAACAACAGGTGTTGGAGAGGATGTGGAGAAATAGGAACACTTTTACACTGTTGGTGGGACTGTAAACTAGTTCAACCATTGTGGAAGATGTTGTGACGATTCCTCAAGGATCTAGAACTAGAAATACCATTCGACCCAGCCATCCCATTACTGGGTATATACCCAAAGGATTATAAATCATGCTGCTGTAAAGACACATGCAGACGTATGTTTATTGCTGCACTATTCACAATAGCAGAGACTTGGAACCAACCCAGATGTCTATCAATGACAGACTGGATTAAGAAAATGTGGCACATATACACCATGGAATACTATGCAGGCATAAAAAAGGATGAGTTCATGTCCTTTGTAGGGACATAGATGCAGCTGGAAACCATCATTCTCAGCAAACTATTGCCAGAACAGAAAACCAAACACCGCATGTTCTCACTCATAGTTGGGAATTGAGCAATGAGAAAACTTGGACACAAGAAGGGGAACATGACACACCAGGGCCTGTCATGGGGTGAGGGGAGAGGGGAGGGATAGAATTAGGAGATACACCTAATGTAAATGATGAGTTAATGTGTGCAGCACACCAACATGGCATATGTATACATATGTAACAAACCTGCACGTTGTGCACATGTCCCCTAGAACTTAAAGTATAATACAAAAAAGAAAAACAATAAACGTTGGTAGGTATACAGATAAATTGGAATCCTTGTACATTGTTGGAAGGAGTGGTGTATATGTACTGCAGAAAACAGATTGCCATTCCTCAAAAATTAAAACAGAATTCCCTTATGATCCAGAAATTTTACTCCTAGGTATGTACCCCAGATGACTGAACACAAATTGGAGCAGGCCCTGTTACATGAATGTTTATAACAGCATTATTCACAATAGTTCCAAGGGGGAACAACCCAAATATCTCAAATATGCAAAACAAATTTTGAAATGCACATGCAGTGGAATGTTATTCAGCATTGAAAAGGAATGAAAGAATGATAAGTACTACAGTGTGAATGAACTTTGAAAATGTCCTACTAAGTGAATGAACCCAGACACAAAAGGTAACATATTATATGAGTCTACTTTTATAAAATATCCAGAATAAACAAATCCATAAACATAGAAATCAGGTCTATGTTTGCCAAGGTTAGGAGAAGTAGAGAATGGGGAGTTAACTACCTAATAAGTATACAATTTCATATTGGGATGATAAACTATTTTAGAACTAGATAGAAATGTTGGTTTCACCACATTGTGACTGTCCTAACTATTCTAAATAACACAAAATTTTTATTAAAATAGTTAACTTTATATTATGTGAATTTCCTGTCATTGAAGAAGTCCTCATTTGATAATCATAGTCACAACATAATGTTAAATGATGCTAAAACTAGTATGTAATTGTAGAATAAGGAATACAATCTTACATAGTCTCAAAGTATATACCCACAAAATATATTAATTTCAAAGGGAATAAAAACAGTAACTTTACATTGGAGAAGCTTCACAGACATCATCTTGGTGAAATTTCATCAATGTGATGAAGGCACCATTAATGGGACAATTCTACATGTATGCTATTCAATAAGATATGATGAAAAACTCAGTATCATCTCAGTAATTTGCAGGCCCAAAAGCATGGCCTGTGTGTGAACGGAAGTAAGTAACAACTGACTGGAATGTGCAATACTGGATTGGGTCCTTATGTTCAAAACTTTTTGAGATGGTGAGCAAAACAGTGAGATCCCTGGGCAATGGTATGCAGGTTTCTTTTTTGCACGTTTATTTTATTTTTATTTTTATAGTTTTAGTGGGAATAAGTACAGTTTTGTTACATGGATATAATAGGTAATGGTGATGTGTTAGGTATAATTACAGTTTAGTTACATGGATATATTGTAGCCTGCCTGGGTTTTTAGTGTAAATGTCATCCAAGTAGTGTATGTTTTACTCATTAGGTAATTTCTCATTCCTCACCCTGCTCTCAATCTTCCACTTTTCTGAGTCTCCAATGTCTATTATTCCACTCTCCAAGTCCATGTGTGTACATTGTTTGGTCCCACTTCTAAGTGAGAACATGTGTTATTTGACCTTCCATTTCTGAGTTATTTCACCAAAGATAATGGCTTCCAGTTCCATCTCTGTTGCTGCACAAAACATGGTTTCATTATTTTTATGGCTAATATTCCATGGTGTATATATAGATTGCTTTATCCAAGCATCTATTGATGGGCACTTAGGTTGGTTCCATACATTTGCTATTGTGAATAGTGTTGTGATAAATATATGAGTGCAGGTATCTCTTTTATATAATGAATACTGTTTGTTTTCATAGACAGCCACTAGTGGTATTGTTGGATTGAATTATAGTTCTATTTTCAGTTCTTTGAGAAATCTCTATATTGTTTTCTATAGAAGTTTTATTGATTTACATTTCTACCAACAGTATATAGACATTCCTTCTTCTCCACATTCTAACCAACATCTACTTTATTACCTTTTATAATAATAATAGCCATTCTTGGCCCGGCATGGTGACTAATGCTTGTAATCCTAGCACTTTGAGAGGCCGAGGCAGGTAGATCACTTGAGATCAGGAGTTTGAGACCAGATTTGTCAATAAGGTGAAACACTTTCTCTACTAAAAAATACAAAAATTAGCTGGATGTGGTGGGAACGTGTAATCCCAGCTACTTGGGAGGCTAGAGAATCACTTGAACTGGGAAACCGAAGGTTTCAGTGAGCTGAGATCACACCACTGCACTCCAGCCTAGGTGACAGAATGACACTACATCTCAAAAAAAAAAAAAAAAAAAAAAAAAAAC
>NW_016819708.1:136143-156413 GCF_001698545.2 Rhinopithecus bieti | reverse complement strand
AAAAAAAAAAAAAAAAAAAAAAAAAAAAGCCATTCTCATGAAAACAGACACATAGATCAGTGGAACAGACTAGATAACCCAGACGCAAATCTATACTTCTAAAGTGGACTCCTTTTTGGCAAAAGTGTCAAGAACATAAATTGGGGAAAGGGCAGTGTCTTCAATAAATGGTGCTGGGGAAACTGATTATTGTTATGCAAAAGAATGAAACTAGACCCCTGTCTCTCACAATATAGAAAAATCAAATCAAAATGGAAGAAAAATTTAAATCTAATACTTTAAACTATGAAACTACTAAAAGAAAACATTGGGGGAAACTCTCCAGAACATTGGTCTGGACAAAGGTTTCTTGAATAATACCCTACAGGCACAGGCAATCAAAGCAAAAATGGGCAAATGGTATACATCAAGTTTAATAGCTTCTGCACAGCGAAGGACACAATTAACCAATTGAAAAAACGACTAACAAAATGCGAGAAAATATTTGCAAACTACCCGTCTGACAAGGGATTAATAACTAGAATATATAAGGAGTTCAAACACCTCTATAGGAAAAATATCTAACAATCTGATTTTAAAAATGGGCAAGGGCCAGGCATGGTGGCTCAAGCCTGTAATCCCAGCACTTTGGGAGGCCGAGACGGGCGGATCTCGAGGTCAGGACATCGAGACCATCCTGGCTAACACCGTGAAACCCTGTCTCTACTAAAAAATACAAAAAACTAGCCGGGCGAGGTGGCGGGCACCTGTAGTCCCAGCTACTCGGGAGGCTGAGGCAGGAGAATGGCATAAACCTGGGAGGCGGAGCTTGCAGTGAACTGAGATTCGGCCACTGCACTCCAGCCTGGGCAACAGAGTGAGACTCCGTCTCAAAAAAAAAAAAAGGGTAAAAGGTGTGAATAGACATTTCTAAAAAGGAGATTAGCATGGCAAAGGCATATATGAAAAAGTGCTCAACATTTATGATCAGAGAAATGCAAATAAAGCTAAAATGAGATGCCATCTCATTCCAGTTAGGATGGCTTTTATCGGAAAGTCAGGCAATAATAAATGCTGGCAAGGATGTGGAGAAAAGGGAACCCTGTTACACTGTTGGTGGCAATGTAAATTAGTACAACCACTACAGAGAATCGTTTAGAAGTTCCTCAAAAAACTAAAAACAGAGCTGCCATGTGATCTGACAATCTTACTTTTAGATATTCCTAAAAAAAAAAAAAAAAAAGAAAGAAATCAGAGCACTGAAGAGTATCTGCACTCCCCTGTTTATTGTGACACTATTCTCGAAAGCCAAGATTTGGGAGTGACAGATGAATGAATAAAGAAAATGTAGTACATATACACAATGGTCTACTATTCAGCCATGAAGAAGAATGAGTTCCTGTAATTTGCAACAACATAGATGGAACTGAAAGTCCTTATGTTAGATGAAATAAGCCAGGTACAAAAAGACAAACTTTGCCTGTTCTCACTTATTTGTGGGAGCTAAAAATGAAAATAATTGAAATCATGGAGATAGAGAGTTGAAAGACTGTTACGAGAGGTAATGAAGGCCTGTAAGATGATGAGGGAAAGTGGGGATGGTTGATAAATAGAAAAAGTGTATTGGAAAGAATAAATGAGACCTACTGCTTGCTAGCACAACAAGGGTGACAGTAGACAATAATAATTAATTGTACATTTTAAAATAGCCAAAATAGTGTATTTGGATTGTTGTAACAAAAAGGATAAATGCTGGAGGTGATGAATACCTCATTTTCCCTGATATGATTATTATGCATTGTATGCTTGTATCAACATATTTTATGTAACCCATGAATAAATTCACCTATTGTGTACCCACAACAATTAAAAATAAAAATAAATAATGGGCCTGGCACAGTGGCTCATGCCTGTAATCCAGCACTTTGGGAGGCCGAGGCGGGACAGTGAAAATCCATCTCTACTAAAAATATAAACACAAAAAATTAGCCGGGAGAGGTGGCGGGTACCTGTAGTCCCAGCTACTCAGGAGGCTGAGGCGGGACAATGGCGTGAACCCAGGACGCGGAGCTTACAGTGAGCCGAGATCGCACCACTGGACTCCAGCCTGGGCAACAGAGCGAGATTCCATCTCAAAAAATAAATAAATAAATGAAAGTCATTCTGTCTGGTATAACAAGGCATCTCATTGTGGTTTTGAGATGCATTTCTGTGATTAGTCATTTTAAACATTAAAAAAAAAATTTTTTGGCCATTTGTATGCCTTCTTTTGCAAAATGTCTCTTCATGTTTTTTTTCCTTCCCACTTTTGAATGAGGTTTTTGTTGTGGTCGTGTTGTTGTTTGAGTTCCTTGTAGATTCTTGATATTAGTCCTTTGTCAGAGGCATGTTTTATTAGTATTTTCCCCCATTCTGTAGGTTGTTTGGTCACCCTGCTGATTATTTCTTTTGCTTTTCAGAAGCTTTTTAGTTTAATTAAATTCTGTTTGTCTATTTTGTTATTGTTGAGTTTGCTTCTGAGGTCTTAGTCATGAATTATTTGCTAGGCCAATGTCCACAATAGTTTCTCTAGGTTTTCTTTTAGAATTCTTATAGTTTTAGTTCTTATATTTAAGCCTTTTTTTCATCTTGAATTAACTTTGGTATATAGTAAGACCTAGGGGTCCAGTTACATTCTTCTGCATATGGTTATTCAATATTCCCAGCACCATTTATTGAATAGGGTGTCCTTTTCCCAGTGTATGTTTTTGTCAGCTTTGTTGAAAATCAGTTGGTTGTGGATAAGAGGCTTTATCTCTGAGTTCTCTATCCCATTACATAAATCTACATGTCCATTTCTATATCAGTACTATACTGTTTTGATTACTATCACTTTGAAGTGTAATCTGGTGTCAGGTAATGCCTTCAGATTTGTTTTTTGCTTAGGATTGCTTTGGATAGTCAAGCTTTTTGGGGGGGTTCCATATGAATTTTAGATTTCTTTTTCTAATTTTGTGGAAAATGACATTGCATTGAATGTATTGTATTTTGATAGGGATTACATTGAATCTGCATATTGCTTTGGGCAGTATGGTCATTTCGATGATATTTCTTCTCATCCATGAGCAATGAGCATGGTGTATTTTTACATTTGTTTGTGTCATTGACAATTTCTTTTATCAGAATTTTGCAGTTTTCTCTTCAGCTATCCTTCACTTTCTTGGCTAAATGTTTTCCTAGGTGTTTTATTGTTTTATGTTAGCTGTTGTAAATGGGACTGACTTCTTAATTTGGCTCTCAGCTTGATCATTATTGGTATATAGAAATGCTATTGATTTTTGCACACAATTTTGTCTCCTGAAATTTTACTAATTTTATTTGTCAAATTGAGGAGTCTTTAGGGTTTTGTATGTATAAGATCATATTATCAGCAAACGGAGATAATTTTATTTACTTTTTCAAATTGAATGCATTTTATTTTTTTCCCTTGCTGATTGGTCTGCCTAGAACTTTGAGTATTATGTTAAACAGGAGGGGCAAAAATGGCCATCCTTGTCTCATTCCAGTTCTTAGGGGAATGCTTTCAATTTTTCCCCATTCAGTATGATGTTGGCTGTGGGTTTGTTGTACACGGCTTTTATTATTTTGAGTATGTTGCTTTTGTTTCTGGTTGGTTGAGGGTTTTTATCATGAAGGGATTTTGAATATAATCAAATGCTTTTCCTGCATATCTTGAGATGATTGTATTTTTAAAAAATTTTGATGAATCAAATTTATTAATTTGTGTATGTGCAATAATCTTTGCATCTCTGTAATAAAACTCACTGGAACAGAGTGCATTATCTTTTTGATGTCCAGTTGTATACTGTTTGCTAGTTTCATTGAGGATCCTTGCATCTATGTTCATAAGGGATATTGGCAATAATTTTCTTTTTTTATTGTGTACTTACCTGGCATTGGTATTAGAGTGATACTGGCTTTGTAAAATGAGTTAAGGAGAATTCCCTTCTCTTTAGTTTTTTGGAAAACTTTCAGTAAGATTGTTACTATTTCATGTTGTACAACTGGTAGAATTCAACAGTGAATTAATCTCATCCTGGGCTTTCTTTTTTTTTTGGTTTGGGAGATTTTAAATTACTGATTCAATCTTATTACTTCCTATCGGTCTGTTCAGAATTTCTATTTCTTTCTCATTCAGTCTTGTGAAGTTGTATGTTTTCAGGAGTTTATCAATTTCCTATAGGTTTTCTGGTTTGTAAGCATAGAAAAGTTCATAATAGTCTTTGATGATCTTTTGTGTTTTTATGGTATCAGTTGCAATGTACTATTTTTTGGCAAAATTGCCAATTGTGCTTATTTGAATCTTCTCTCTTATCTTCCTTAGTCCAGCTAGTCATATTTCAATTTTATATATCTTTTCAAAGAACCATTTTTTTCATTTCATTTATTATTATTATTTTTTTTGGTGTTGATTTCATTTAGTTCTGCTCTGATTTAAGGCTATAAACTTCCCTCTTAACATTGATATCTTGTATCCCAGAGATTTCAGTATATCATGTCTTCATTTTTATTCATTTTGAATTTTTTAAAATTTCACCCTAATTTTATTGTTGACCCCAAGTCATTCAGGATTATTTTGGATGACTTTGTTTAAATTTTATGGATTTGCATAGCTTCAAGAGTTCCCCTTGGAATTGATTTCTATTGTCAAAGTGTCAGTGATATCATGTGAGAAGAACTTGACCTATTATTGCTGGCTTTGAGAAGGAAGAGAAGCTGTGAGCCATTGGACTTGTTCAGCCTCTAGAAGCTGTGACATTTAAGGAAATACATTCTCCCCTAGAACCTCCAGAATGCAGCACCTTGACAACACTTTGATTTTAGCCAGTGAGACCTTTTCGGATTTCTGATCTACAGATCTAATTTCTTCTAGCTAAGTGACAACCACTTGCCTGAGAAGTTCTCTTCATTGCCCAGGGAAAGCACACAATGATGGACTGACACTGGCAAACAGAAGTCAGGCCCTTTGACTCAAAGTGAGACCAACTTTGTGGTGAAAGTCAGGCTTCTGGGCTCCCTATGAAATCAAGCTGAAGATGGTGGACTAGAGGTTTTGTTAGCATGCCTCACTTACTCAGAAATAGCAAAAATTGTATTTAGAGATTCACACAGTGAACGTATATCCAAGAAGGAAAACAGTTTTGCATTCTTTGTGCTATTTTTATACTTTTCTATACATTTTAAACATCACTAAAAGAAGATGCAGCGACTCTCAGAAAAAAAGTGGTTACTTAGTAACCATATCTCAAGAAAATATTTTGATATTAAAAATTATCTGTAAACCATGGTTATTCATACACCTATTTCAAAAGGTATTGTATTAAATAAGATAATGTATGTTAAGTATTCTATAAATTTCCTGGTTTGTGCCACTCAATAAATATCAACTATGGATGTATAATAACAAAGGGAAATTAGGACAATATCTCAATTGAGTTCCTTTACAACAATGTATTTTATAAATTGAAATTTAGTTCATACTGCTAAGAATAACAGGCTCAGACTATTTTTAATTACCTAATTAAAACTATGACATTCTTCAGTGTTCTTAACCAGTCTCAGTGCTTTGCTGCTTTCTGTTCACTTTAAAATATTACATATTTTATTGAAGAAATAATGTATGCATGTGTTTGAAATGTTTTGAAAAGTGTTAAGAGCAGTAGATAACAGATCTCTTTTAAACACTTTAGAATAAGTCATTGCAAGCGTTATCGTATATACATTTCCAAAATATTTCTTTCCAAAAACTCACCCTCACACATTAAAATGCACATTCAGATATAAAGACATTCACATTTCTACATTGTATTTTATCACCTAAAATTAAATTCTGAATATGTTTCTATTAAGCTTATATAAATCTTTCTATCCCATAATATTAAATTGTATTTCATTGTAGATATGCAGGGTTTTTATTTAAAATAATTAATAATCAGTACAAACACCGTCCAATCAGAATGACTGCCTGAACACTCAAAGCAAACATAGTTGTAACAGTGCCACAAAACAACAATTTCAATAGCTTATAATTTCAGGCATTTATTTCTCATTCCTGAGTTTACAGATTCACTGATTTTGAGTTCATATAGCTTTAGTGTTTCTTACTCTAGTGACTAGGCTTAACGAGGAACTGTTCTCACTGTGGATGTTAGGAATGCAAGAGAGTTTGCCTAACCACACATTGTATTTAGAGCTTTATGCCTGCTTACATGTCACTGGCTAAAGCAAAGTGTATGACTCAGGGTCATCACGGCAGGAGCAGAATGTGAAGAAACATTTGTAAACAAATGCTGATGTTTATCAAACTGAATGTCAGTTCTGTATGGAATTAGCACTATGTTTTATTTTTAATTTTTGTGGGTACTTAGGTGAACTTTTTTTTTTTTTTTTTTTTGAGACGGAGTCTTGCCCTGTTGCCCAGGCTGGGTTGCAGTGGCGCGATCTTGGTTCACTGCAAGTCCTGCCTCCCGGGTTCATGCCATTCTCCTGCCTCAGCCTCCCGAGTGGCTGGGACTACAGGAGGCTGCCACCACGCCTGGCTAATTTTTTGTGTATTTTTAGTAGAGACGGGGTTTCACCGTGTTAGCCAGGATGGTCTCGATCTCCTGACCTCGTGATCCTACTGCCTCGGCCTCCCAAAGTGCTGAGATTACAGGCTTGAGCCACCGTGCCTGGCCAGGTGAATGTTTTTATGGGGTATATAAGATGTTTTGATAGTGGCATGCAGTGCATAATAATCACATCATGGAAAGTGGTGTATCCATCCCCTCAGGTATTTATTCTTTGTGTTACAAACAATCCAAGTATACTGTTTTACTTATGTTTAAAAGTACAATTAAATTGTTATTGACTATAGTCACCCTGTTGTGCTATCAAAGAGTAGGTCTTATTCATTCCTTCTATTTTGTGGTACCCATTAACCATCCCCACCTCCTACCGGCAACCCCAACCCCATTACTCTTCCCAACCTCTGGTAACCATCTTTCTACTCTTTATCTAATTAGTTTAATTGTTTTGAATTCTTAGATTCCACAAATAAGTGAGAACATAGGATAAGCACTATTTCATTAAACAAATTTTATTGATGTACACAGATACTGTTTATATTCTGTAATTATTATAAGCAATGCAATAATAAAACTTTTTACTTTCAGGTAACTTTTACTTTCAAGTTTTAAGTTTCTATAGTAATAAATTTCCTAAAAGTAGAATTTCTGAGTCAGAATATAAACATCACTATTTTGATCAAAGCTATATTCTAAAGAAGTTGTATTCATTTATACTTCCATAGCAATGAATGTGAATGCTTTATTCTTCACACACTTCACTATACTGTATGGAGAATTGTACATTACTATATTAATTTGCATTTCTATACTTTTTAGTGAGTTTGAAGAATTTCACATATATACAAATCACGCAACCTTCCCATTAGTATGAACTGCCTACTTCTATTTGTTATTCATTTTCCACTGGATTCTTTTTTTTTTTTTTTTTTTTTTTGAGACGGAGTCTCGCTGTGTCACCCAAGCTGGAGTGCACTGGCCAGATCTCAGCTCACTGCAAGCTCCGCCTCCTGGGTTCACGCCATTCTCCTGCCTCAGCCTCCCGAGTAGCTGGGACTACAGGTGCCCGCCACCTCGCCCGGCTAGTTTTTTGTATTTTTTTAGTAGAGACGGGGTTTCACCGTGTTAGCCAGGATGGTCTCGATCTCCTGACCTTGTGATCCGCCCGCCTCGGCCTCCCAAAGTGCTGGGATTACAGGCTTGAGCCACCGCGCCTGGCCTTGTTTTTTTTTTTTAAATATATTTTTTAGTATGTGATTATAAGCTGTTTACATATCCTATAAATGAATACATTCTCTTTCTATTTATGTGGGTTTATGGAGGAGCTTTCTCTCACTGTAAGCCTAGACAAAATAAAAGTTCCACTCAGAGAGTTTGAAATGTGTTTTAGTTTGAGGATTACAGTCTCACATTTGAAAAGTCAAATACATGAGAAACTCTACCTTGTAGCTGTTCTGGATAAAACAGATTTCTGTGCCGCATTTCCCAAATTTGTGGTGAGTAGAAAAAAATAACATTATCAAGATGAAAGATGTGGACCATGTGATGGAGAGAGCAATAAAAGAACTGAGGAAAGCATCTTAGTGACCAGCCAGATCCTTGGTGTGTACCAAGAATACTGCAGCCTGAACATGTCAAGCCTATTCATAAAAACACCCACTGTGAGGAAGAGTTAGCTTTAAACATCTTTCAGGCACAGAGAGTGCTACATCTCTTGCTCCTCTTCCATCCCCTTATTTCTCCTCCTCCCATTTTCTCAACCCGACCCATCTGCTGACTCTGAAAAGAAAGAAAAAAATTTATGGAGGAGATATACTCCTGAAAAACAGAAAAAAAAAATATTACTTTCATGCAGCTTACATACTAGTTGAGTGAAATGAACAATTGACAATAGGAAAAGCAAATGCTTAAAAAAAAGAATAAAAAAAAAGCATGAGTGACTGGGTGGTTATTTCAAATTGAATACTTAGAGGAAAACTCTGAGAAAACAATATCAAGAGGATGTCTGAATACCAAGGGCTTTTGGGGAAAATCTACACGGTCTAATATATTACATATTTTAAGAACATCTTTAGTCATATATAAGAAAATAGGCTGTGAGTTTAGAAGAGAGGAAACCAGGTTATGTGAAATTTTTGAGGAGCAAATGAAGTCCTTTTTTAAAATTGTTATAAAGCACAGATAAGTATTTTAACACACTCCCCTCTTTCAAGCTTTTAGTGTGCAAGCATAACATTGATATGAAAACACTAATTGATAGTAACAAAAAAAGATATTTTCAGAAGAGACCCTTTTATGTATAAGCAAAAATCCTGAAAGTTACAATGCATATAACACCATGATACATGGAAAGAATAAAATTACTGCACTAGTAGAGTTTAGTTCAGTAATTGAGGGCAATTCAATATTACAAATAATTTTACTACATGCTTATCACAACAGTACACTTACTTTCTGAATAAAAAACTATTCAAGTAGGAACAGATAATTTCTAAACTTGATTTAATGTATGTATATGTGTGTGTGTGGTCTGTGTAGGCATTGAGAATCATAGGAGCATGTTATGTATGTATCAAGTCACAGAACAGAATCGTGATACATTATGATACATAGTAGAAACACCTTCTTACTAAATTATAAACAGGGCATCATTACTACTCTTAAAAAGTATTACTCTATATTCACTATTTAATTTGAATTAATAAAGAAACTAAATTAGACAAATATGTTTCTAAAACCTGAAGTTATTTTCCGTATGTGATACAATTTCGTAAGTAGAAAATGCAAAAGAATCAACAGGTTAAAAAAGGAAACCTATAGCAAACAGGAACAGTGAAGTGGCTGGATACTAAACACAAAATGTAGGGTTCCTTATTACTGTTTCACCATTCACACTGTTAATGTTCTTTAAAGTAAGAAAAAAAAATTGTAGTCACTCTAGCATCCTGTTTTGATTTTCATCTTCCTAATGACAAATCAGGTTGAGCATTATTTTATATAGCTGTTAACCATATGTTTATCTTCTTTGGTGAGGTGTCTGTCCAAATATTTTGTCCATGTTCAATTGAATTCTTTATTTTGTTATTATTACATTTTAAAGGTTTTATTTATTTTAGATACGAGTCCATTAACATAGATGTGTGTTATAAATATTCTTTCCAGTCTGTCCTTTGTTCCTTCATTCTCATAACAACAGCTTTGTAGGGCAGAAGTTTTAAATTTTAATAAAGCTCAAATTATCTAATTTTTCTTTAATGGTTCCTGATTTTAGGTGTTATACCTAAAACTTATCACACCAAAGGTTTGTTTGTGATATTTGTTTTGTGATTTTTTCTCGTAGAAATGATAAATGCTTAAGGTGATGGGTATCCCAATTACTCTAATTAGATTATTACACACTGTGTGCTTATAGCAACATATTAGATTTGGGATTTATATACCATAAATATATAAACTAATATGTATCCATACTACCTACAAATGAAAATTTAGAAAAATGAAGTTATTATTGATATAGTTGTATTCATATCTCCCATGTGTGTGATTATGTTTGATTCATTGTACCTGTTCTGTGTCCTTCCCTCTTTTCTTCTGATTTCATGGTTATTGTTAGCATTTTATGTGATCTAATTATTCGCCCTCTAATGTATTAATTATACTTACTTTTAGTTGTTGCACTAGTGTTTCTAATATACATTTTAACTTATCTTAGTCCACCTTTATTTAGCACTACATGTGTAGTACACATAGCTTATAGCATATTATCAATTTTTTCCAAGCTGTATACGTTTTCTCATATATCTATATGGTGTAATCACAACACATTGTTACCATTATTCCTCTTTACAAATAAATATATTTTGGATCAGTTAAGAATAATAAAAATTAAAGTATTTTATTTTACTTTCACATATTGCTTCAACTATACTCTTCTACTCCTACCTTTATGTAGTCTCCAATTTCTGACTTATCTTATTTTCCTTTTCCTTGACAAACTCATCTTAGCACTTCTTGCTGGCAGGTCTGTTACTCATAAAATTTCTCAGATTTTATTTATCTAAGAATATCATTATGTTCTGCTGAAAAGCAGTCAGAATGAAAGAACAAATTCTCCATTATCCTGTCTTTTGCTCTATTCAAATCTCCAATAAATTGGATGAGGCCCACCCACTTTGGAGAAGGCTTTATGAAGTCAGTCCATGGATTCAAATGTTAATGTTATCCAGAAACACCCTCGAAGACATACCCAGAATAATGTTTAACCAGATATCTGACTGCCCTCTTTTACCAGTTAAGTTGTCACATAAAGTTAACCATCACAAGTCCATTCCTTGTCAACTTGGTACTTGTGTACATTTCCTAAAGCCATATTTAATCTCCAAATAAAGACAGTAACAACGACATAATTCCACCTAACATGATAGAACTGTCTTGACTATTACTAAAAATGCATTAACTTCTTCCCCAGAGTAGTAGTCTTTGAGTAATGTTTACTCTTCTTGATATCCTATAACATAAATATTTAACGATATTTAAATATTTTTATAATAAATCAATATGTCTTGTGCTACAGGATAAGGGAATAAAGAGAAAGGAAAATGAAGATATTTTCTATACACACGCACACACACATAAACTTATTTCTACCAAATTAAAAAAAACTCAGAACAATTATAGTCCTCAATTATGTAATTGATCACATTGTGATAGATGGTATTCTTTTAGAGAACAATCTCACTGAATATAGAATTCCAGATTAGTGGTTTTTCTTTCATTACCTTAAATGTTTGAACCATTCTCCATTCTCTTCATGCTTATATGGTTTCTGATGAGAAGTCTATTGTACTTGATCTTTTATAGCTCAGATGCTGCCTTTCTGTGGCTGCTTTCAAGATTTTCACATTGTCAGATTGTATGCAGTTTGAATATGAACTATGTAGATGTATTTTTGGTTTTGTTTGCTTGCTTTTTTGTTTATGACTTTGTATTTGTCCTGCATGTGCACCTCTAAATTCTTGGATCTGTTATTTGTCGTCGTTCGTTAATTTTGACACTTTCTTAGTCACTATTATTTCAATTACTTCTTTTGTTTTAGTCTTTCTTTCTCTATTGTGATATTTCAGTCAAGCATATTACACCTTTTGAAGTTGTCTCATAGTTTGTAAATGTTCTGTTTGTTTTTTTTCCATTCCTTTTTCCCTTTCTATTTCTGGTTTGGAAGTTTTTATTGACAGGTCTTCAAGCTTGCTGATTGTTTCTTTGGCTATGTCATGTCTACTGATGAACACATAAAGGCATTTTCCCATTCTGCTATGATTTTGTTTTATTAGTATTTCATTTTTATTCTTTCTTGGAATTTCTTTTTATTCTTTCTATCACCCTTCCCACGTTATCCTCCTGTTCTTGTACGTTGTCCATTTTTTCCATTAAAGTTTTGAACATATTAATCAGATTTTTTCAAATCTCCGGTACAATGCAAGTCATATTTGAGCCAGGCTATGCTGTTTGTTGCTTTAAACTGTGTTTGTTCACTTATTTTACATTTTGGCATGTTGTAATTTTTGTTGATTTTTAAAGTCATATATGTGGTGTCAAGGAATAGAAATTGGGTTAAAATAGGCCTTTAGTGTAAATATTTATGTTAATCTGGCTAGTTTTTAGGCTATGTACAATGCTTGCTGTAGATACAGGTACTAGAATGTCAGGTACTAGAAGGTCTCTAATGTCATTGATTTAGCCTACTCCTTTGGATTTGAACTTCCCTACATATTCCTCTTTAAATAGAGTCAATGCTTTGCAGCTCTGCCAGCTGTAATCTACCGTTGTTATACTACAGCCCTGTTGGTGTGGTGGTAAGGTTTTGGGAGAAAGGAATAATTTTATATTCTTATGTTTAACTCTTCTTCTTTCATGGACACCAAATATTGGGAATGTGACCTTTCCAAGTTTTTCTCAGTGTTACAGCACTTTTCCTCTCCCTTTGTTGAAACAAGAAGGCTAATGGGGGCTTGAGTGAAAAGAATACTCCCTTCTGCCAGTTGAGATAATACTCTGGAATAGTCTTTCTCCAAGGCAGGAAGAGTAGATGTTTGCTATGGAGCATTTTCTAGGCATATTTCACAATGACTATTTTTTTCCATTCCCTGCCTGAACCATGAGAAAATCATTCTTAGATCTTTACTGTGAGAGCTTCACGGGGTTCCTGAAGGTAAAACTAAAATACATAAAAGTGTGAAGTTCTACCATGACTGAAGCCCCCAGTAGTTTATTAGTCTCGCACTACTTCACACTCACCACACTCAGCCTCCAGGATTCATCAACATTACAACTTCAGTGGTACTGCAAGTGTCTAGACCACCAGTAATTTCTGTTCCAGACCAATAGATTTCACTTTTCATTCTAGGGATTCATTCTCATCTCCAGGTTCTTAGGTGGCAATTTGCCCTGCAATCTGAGTTTTCCAGTAGGGTCCAGAAAAATTGATTGATTTTTAGTTTCAGACAGCAAGTTTGACCAACATAGTTGGCTTTCTTAAAGTTATTTTATCAGCGCTATGTATGTTCACTAATCTAATGCCTCAGTGGCATTTGTTCAGTGTGTCTGCACTGTATAGTATGATGGAGAGAACTGGTAATAGATGAGAATTCTGAGGTAATTAGGGGACAGATCATTACAGCTCTTAATTGGCAATATTAAGTGGTTTTGAGTTTACTATAATGACGATAGCAATGGCTATTTGAAGAATTTTAAATAAGGCACTCTAACATTTGAAAAATCCCTTTTACTTACATGTGCAGAACTGATTCATCTGGGCAATACTTCATGTAAGATGGTCAAATAGAAAAATCATGTAGGAATTTAAGCAGAGGAAAGTAGCTGGGTTTTGCCCTAGTTGTTTTGTAGATGGTATCCATTTTAGCTAAGTAATAAGGTACACCTGATTCATGTTTTTTGGTAGGATGGTGCCCTTGATTTGGAATATATTACTTAAAATTAATATATAATAACATTTGAATAGCTTAATTTTGATTTATACTTATATTTGAGAAGGAAAACTGTGGTGTAGTCTTTCTACAACAATTTATCATTATTTAATTGTACAGGATTAGATTATTTCCCCCCTCCCGAAAAAAAAAAAAAATAGAAGGTAACTCACTCACAGAATCTGATGGAACATGTCTGTGTGCTCAGCTAAAAAAGTGTGGATTTTTCCAGTTTCTGATACAGCTCGGTTTCACAGTTTTAAGTCCAAGACCTGGACTGACAACTTTGTGAAATAGCTCAACAGTGTAGTTGAGGGGTAGAGGATATCACTCTGTGGGTACAGATAGTTCTTGAGGTAGGACTCAGATGTTCTATTTGACGATATCTCCTTCCACCTCCATAGTTTTGAAAATAAATGTTTATTATTGAATGAATGCTTGGCTTCAACTAGTTCAAAAAATAAAATTCATAGATGACTACAAAGGGTAGGGTACAATGATAATCCTTTCTACCCACTTTTTCTATTTATAGGCAACTAAAACCTCAGAAAATGTAAGCACATTATCTTCGGTTATACATAGCTCCATACACAAGCCAGAAGTAAATGACATTTTAGTGAAAAAAATCATGTTTTGTTTTGGAGATAATTTTAAATTACAGCTTCACCATTTCTGTGTGTGCTTTAATCATGATTATTAAAAATTATTAAATTTTAGTTTTATCGTTTGTATAATGATGAAAATAATTATACTTATCCTTCAGAATGTAGGATTTACATGAAACAACCTGCATAATATGTTTAAGTTTATTCTGGCACGCAGTAGGCACCTAATGTATTTTTTATTTGTTAATTATTATTATGCTTTAGGGGACAAATGTGTAGATGTAGACTCGAGATGTACTACCTAAAACAAGAAAACCTGAATTAGAGGGTTGGCATTAAGCCAGACTACTGAAAGTATTAAGTCCAAGCCTAGGAAACTTTGATTATTTGACAAGGGCAAGAAATTAAAAATGCAAGGGCATAATGGAAGGGGAAAAGTGGTCGGGGGCATGCAATTAGCAGCAAAAGAGGAGTGAAATAAAGAACACTTCAGTGACAGAGAAAATAGCATTGAACTACTTGGTTCCTGATATTGCAGGTAGTGATACAAGCTAGAGACTTCAGTGGTATAGTTCAGCGCTGACCCTGATTTTCTGGATTTTCTGATCCCCAACAATGAAGATACAACATTTATCAATAATGATTTATGAATATCATTGATATCTCTATACAGATATCTACAGATAACAGAAAATCAATTTGTGAAATTGTACATACACACACACAAATACATAAAATTCCACATATTAAAATGTTCAACATAAAGTCAGCATGATTTTCTCAGTAAAATGAAAGCCTCATGTTGTAATCTACCTTATATATTCTCATGTGAAATTCAGGTACTAGAATATAGTAAGGCATACAAAAATGATATTTCATAAAATTTAATAAATTTTAAGTATAAATCTTAGTGTAACATACAAAAAAGAAAACACTTCTTTCTTTAGAGAATGAGCCACTTAATGGTGACAGCATAACTGGCATATAGTTACTATCTTTTCTTTACAGATGAAGAAACTAAAGTCTTGAAAGGCAAGACATTTGCCCAAGATTCCTGTGAGAAAGAAGCAGAATCAGGACTGAAAGACTTATACTCAAATTCTGAATATAAAATGCAATGTTCTGTCTATAATCTTTCTATAACATACTTTTCTGCCTGACAGAGAAATTAACGATAGGAATGCCAATATGTTCAATACACATTGCATATTCAATACACATTTATCATGACTTGTTCATAGTCATTCCAGATTCTGACAGTCCAATGGGATGATACGAATTTATGACACGCAACTATATCTTTTGTAGTGAATACTTTTCTGGTTAAAATTATTTTGTCCTTGTTTTATTAAGTAGAAATGTTCAAAGTTAGTTTATTACTTGTTTATGTTTTGGTATCATCTTAATATTGTTTAGTGAAGAAAATATGCCTTTAAGAAGTAGCATAGAACAATAAATAGAACTCAAATTTTAAAATAAGAAATACTAGGGTTCACATCTCATTGTGGCCACTTTACTAGCAGTGTGAACTATGCAAACTTTCTAATATTTATATTCCTTTATCCATAAAATGGAAGAAACAATTCCATCAAAGAGTTCTGAGAAATTTAATTTGAAGAGCATATTTAAAGTATCTCAGAGAATTTGTAGCACATAGTAATAAACTAGTTTTGTTTACCTTTATGTATGTTGTATTAGTCTGTTTTCAGTCTGCTGATGAAGACATACCCAAGACTAGGCAAATTACAAAAGAAAGAGGTTTACTTGGACTTACAGTTCCATGCAGCTAGAGACTCCTCACAATCATGGTGGAAGGCAAGGAGGAGCAAGTCCCTTCTTACATGTTTGGCAGCAGGAAAAGAGAGAATGAGGAAGATGCAAAAGCAGAAACCCCTGATAAAACCATCAGATCTCGTGAGACTTATTCACCATCACGAGAAAAGTGCAGGAAAGACGTACTCCCATAATTAAATCACCTCCCACCAGGACCCTCCCACAACACTTGGGAATTCAAGATGAGATTTGGGTGGAGACACAGTGAAACCATATCCTATGTGTATCCCTCACCTTCATATAGATGATAGCCCTTTAGCGTGTATGTTAGCACATAGATAAATAGCGCTTTATCTGAAGGAGAAAAATAATTTTATTTCTAAATTTTAATAAAACACAACTTCTAGTACCCACTTTATTTTTCTAAAGCATTTGTTAACATGATTTACTTTTTGTCAGCTTTGCTCAAAGACAGACAACCTCCAGATTTTAGAGGCTTACAGCAACAAAGATTTATTTATTTCTCACGTTACAATATATCTGGATGGCTGGCCAATGGTGACTGTGTTCTAGGCTCCAGCTTGTTTGCGGTTGTATCTCTGTTCCATGTGTATGGTCATTTAGAGACTTGGGCTTATAAAGAAACTGTCATAAGGGATATGTCTTATTTTCATGCTATTGGGAGTGTTAATTAGGCAAAATATTTAAAGAATAAAGTATTTGGGGACCTTTCTAGGAATTCTAATTTTCAATAATGACAATTTTTCCAAATGTTTTAAATTGAAGCTGAGGTGGCTTTCCTTCACTAAGTTGCATTTTAAAGTTATGCTCTGCTGTTTTATTGAAAGTCACTATCAGAATGAGCAACACAAATATGCTATTTTGAGAGCAATAATCATATTATTGCAGATATTCCATCAGTTGGAATCTCTCTATAAAGTCACATATGAGAAATCTACTGAAATTCAGTCATATAAATAGTATGGTTTTTTTGACTGTTGGAGTTATTTACCTTCTGATTCATTTACTATTTTGCTTTGGCTATGAGGAAGCTCCAAAACAAATTTAGGTACTAAATTTGTTTAAATTTAGAATAAAAATAAGTCACTAAAATTATGTTGATCTTCATGGTTAGAACAGGTGGACATTTACTTCAGTTTAGCCCTTATTTTCTACTTGTGTATATATTCAGTGTATGTTTTATATACATATACATTCATATAGATTTGTTATTACTAACAGCCACTTATTTGTGGAAACAAATTATGTCTCTCTCACTGTCTCTCTCTCTCTCTACATATATATATATACACATACACACACACACACACACACACAAAGTGTTTGAAATTTAGCAGAATACATTTACCATAGCTTCTGATAATTAATTGGTTGACTTGTGAAAGGCTGTTACATATTTAAGTTGATTTTTCCCCTATGCAGATCACCAAATGATATAATAAGAACAAAAAAATCCCTGCTTTCTACCTTTTAATTTTTTTAACCAGTATAGTATTCTCAATGTAATCAGTATCATTAGGTATTTTCAAATGAAAGGCTATGCGTGCAATCTCTTCAGAGAAAACTGTTAATAGCTGTTAAAATAGAAGTTATTAAGAACTATAAATCATATTTATGATAATTCTAATGGCTATATCTTTCATTTGGGGCCTCAAATAATTAAGTTACTTACTTTGGGTTATGAAAGGAGAAAAAAGGAGAAAGAGAAGGTCCTTGGTCTTGAAGAGTATGTATGAGAAAAAGAATGGTTTGAAGACAGCATAAATTTTGGAGACAGGCCAACCTAGTTTGGAAGCTTAAGTTCTGCCAACTGTAAGAAATGTGAATTTAGACTGATTTAATAACCTCTGCAAATTTCAAATTAATTTTTATAAGCTTTTTTATTGATGTATAATATACACATAGTACAGTGCATAAGTCTTAAGTATAAAGACATCTAATGCTTGCATTTGTCTATATATAATTAACCATCACTTGAGTTAGAAAATTTACACCTGCGTGCCACTTCCCAGTCAATACACCTTATCTACTTGCCCAGAAGTGAGCAATGTTCTAAATTATTTGGTAATAAATTTGCATTTTATGTGTGTCTGCCTATGTGTATGTATACATATACATAGTGCAATAAATTGATCTTAGTGTCTGACTCCTTTCATTTAATACTTTATTTATGAGGTTCATCCATTTTATTAAGTATACCGGTATTTTATTTTTATTAATGTATAATATTTCATTGTATAACTATACCATACTGTTTAGCCATTCTCTTGTTGGAGGACATTTAGATTCTTTGTTTCCATTTGGATCTTTTTATGAATAAATTTGTTTTGAACTATTTCTCTCTATATATTGTTTTGTAGATTGTGGACTTGTAATCTCATTTTCATCAAATATATTCCTAAGAATTGGAAATGTGGGATCATAGAGATAGGAATATGTTAAGCTCAAATGGGTACTGTGGAATGGTTTTCAAAAGTAGTTGTGTTAAGGTACAGTCTCAAGAACAATGGAAGACAGTTCCATTTCCTTCGTATTTTTGTCCACACTTGACAGTATGAGTCCTTCTAATTAATGTCATTAAAAAGTGGTGTATTTATATCTCATTTTCATTGCAATTTGTATTTCTTAAAGTTTAATGTTGTGCACATTTTCATATAGAAGCCTCTAGATATCTTTTCTTAGGCAGAACTTCTTTTACATATCTTGCCCAATATTTGTATGATATTGTTGGTCTTATTTTAATTGATGCTTACTAATTATTTGTATGTTATCAATTTTAGTCATTTGTCAGATATGTGCAGTGATGCTATATTCTCAAAGTTTAGGGCTTGACTTTTCATATACAGTAGGTCCTCAAATAACATCACTTTGATCAATGTCATTTTATTATAACACTAATGAGAAAATAAAATTGATTTCCAGCTAGGGTTACTGTCTGTGTTGGCCTGTTCTCCCCATGTCTGCATGAGTTTTCTCCAGGTAACTAAATTCTTCTCTCATCCCCAAAATGTGCACGTTAGGTGAACTGGTGTGTATAAATGGTCCCAGCCTGAGTGAGGCTAGATGTGTGTGAGTGTTTCTACCATGGAATAGCATCCTATCCAAGATTAGTTTCTGTCTTGCACCCTGAGCTGCCAATAAGTGTCTGCCATCCATGACCCTGAACTAGAATGATTGAGTTAATAGCTATCTTACTTGCTTTTAATTCCTCTTTCTTAAATGCATGCATTGTTCACATTTATTTCAATGTTTAATATCAGAAGCATTTTGGTCTCGTTTAGAAGTTTGGTGATGTTTTGTGTCCAAAATATGCAATAGGAACTTAACTCTTGTTTGTTTCAATTAAGTTATGTTAGAATTCGTTTTGTTGTATGATTTTTCAATTAAAGTCATAGTTTCCAAGAAGCTATCAACAATGTTAAGTGAGTACTTCTATACTAAACTGAAGCTATATGGTAGACAGATGTTCTTAATTTTAATGAAAGCTACCTTATTAATCATTTTTATATGTAGTAAATTTTGTGTCCTGCTTCAGAAACTGATGTGTACTGAAAAGTCAGAAAATATTTTTTCTAACAGTTTTAATATTCCACCTTTCACATTTAGACTTATGATACATGTCAACTTCAGTTATGTATATTGTACAAGGAAAATGTCATGGTTCATTATTTTTCACTATACATATTCACTTTTTATAGGACATTTGTTAAAATCATCTAACCCTCCACTAAGTTACAGTGAAATCTATGCCTTAATTCAAGTAAATATTTAACTATGGGTGTGTTTCTTTATTAAGTTTAATTGGTTCATTTTTCTGTCTTTGGTCTAATACTCCACTGTCTCAGTAATTGTAGTTTTATGGTACAACTTAAATGTTGGTGCTGTAACTGTCAGATTTATTATTTTTCAAGATAGAGAATCTAGACCATTCCAACTCATTTAGCTTTTCATATAAACTTTCAGTTCAGCTTGTTGATTTAAAAAAATACAAACTACAAATTTGATTGGAATTGCATTGAATGTATAGATAAATTTGGAGAGAATTGACAACTTTTTAGTAGAGTTACCTCTTCATTTATTTAGTGTTCTTTAATTTATCTGAGGAATATTTTAGAGAACTTTTAATGTAGAGGTCTGGAAAGCATTTTTTAAAAGTCATTAATAGATACATGGTGTTTTGTGGTATATATATATATACACACACACACACATATATATATACACACACACACATATATATACACACATATATATATATTCACACATATATATACACACACACACACATATTTATATATATATAT
>NW_016819708.1:129395-135854 GCF_001698545.2 Rhinopithecus bieti | reverse complement strand
TTTTTTTTTTTTTGAGATGAAGTCTCACACTGTCGCCCAGGCTGGAGTGCAGTAACGCAGTCTCGGCTCACTGCAAGCTCTGCCTCCCGGGTTCACGCCGTTCTCCTGCCTCAGCCTCCCAAGTAGCTGGGACTACAGGTGCCTGCCACCATACCCGGCTAATTTTTTGTATTTTTTAGTAGAGACGGGGTTTTACCGGGTTAGCCAGGATGGTCTCGATCTCCATGACCTTGTGACCCGCCCGCCTCGGCCTCCCAAAGTGCTGGGATTACAGTGTGAGCTATCACACCCAACCTAAAGATATTTTTAAATTTTGTTTTCTATTTGCTTCTATCTGTTTGTTGAAATAGTATATAAAAACTCAGTTTATGTTTTGTACATTGATTGTATATTCAATGGACTAAAATTACTCATTTGTTCTAATAGGTTAATGGTACAGTAGTGTCCCCTTATCTGTGGTTTTACTTTCTGAGGTTTCAGTTACCTGCAGTCAACTGTGGTCCAAAAATACTAAATAGAAAATTCCAGAAATAAACAATCCCTAAGTTTTAGATTGTGTGTTGTTCTGAGTAGCATGATGAAATATTATGCCATCCTTTTCTGAAATCACCCATTTGTTAGTCACTTAGTAGCTGTCTTAGTTATTAGATTGACTGTCGTGGTATTGGGCTTGTGTTCAAGTAAGCCTTATTTTACTTTATAATGGCTCTAAAGCGCAAGAGTAGTGATGCTTACAATGCAGATATGCCAAAGAGAAACTGTAAAGTGCTTCCTTTAAGTGAAAAGGTGAAAGTTCTCTACATATTAACGAAATTAAAAAAAAAAAAAAACTTATGCTGAGGTTGCTAAAAGCTTCTATAAGAAAAAATCTGTTAAAGTGTGAAAAATTAAAAAACAAAAAATGTGTATAATATAGATTGGGTACTATTTATGGTTGTTAAATATCCACTCGAGCCTGGGAACCTATGAAAGGAGGAAACTACTATGTAACTTTCATATTTTCTTTATGCAAATTCAGCTTATTTATAAATACAGGTTGACTATCCCTAATCTGAAAATCCAAAATCCAAATTACTCCAAAATCTGAAACTTTTTGAAAGCTGACATGTTGCTCAAAGGAAATGCTCAGTGGAACATTTTGAATTTCAGATTTTGGAATTATGCAGGCTCAATTGGGTAATGCAAATATTCCAAATCTGACAAAATTTGAAATTCAAAACAATTCTGTTTCCAGGCTTTTCAGATAAGTGATGTTCAACCTGTAATGACATTATTTACCTTTTTCTTTCTCATACATATACATTTTTAAATGTTCCCTAACATATAACAGTGGCTACACATTAATATTCAATAAATTAGGTTTTAATATCATCCTTTTTTAGAAGTTCTGAGCTAGAAGAAAGTGTTATAAGGTACCATTAAATATGATATTAACTAAATTTTACAGACTGCTTTAGATTAGGAATATTTACTCTCAGCTATGCTGATAGTTTTTATCAAGAGCATGTATTGATATCATGATATGTGGTTTTTCTGTATCTCTTGAGATGATCCTATGGTTTTATCCTTTATTCTGTTTAATGTAATGAATATTGCTTTGATTAGGTTTTGAATATTAAAACGTTCTCATATTTTTAGAATAAACCCTACTTGGTCATGGTGTATTATTGTTGATACATTACCGGTTTTGGTTTGCTATTATTGGTTTAAGGCATTTGTGTCTATTCTCATGATAGATCTTGCAAAATGTGGTAAGTGTCTGAAGAGAAAAACTAGGCTCGTGTTTGAGGCAGGTAATCTTCCTCTCATTGTGCATCATTTCCCCAAACATTGAAAGAATTCAGGAGATTTCACTCTCACCATTTTCTGCATAAAGATTTCCATCTCAGCATACTTAATGTAGAAAAATCTGGATACATATTTGAGGATTCTCCAGATTCCAGTATTTCATGTCAGCCTTTGTGACTCTCAAAGGTTCCACTGGTTTCTCTTTTTTTCCAAAATGGTTCCTGTCTTAATCCAAGCCAAGTTCTCATCCCTTGTCCAGAATTGGTATCTTTTCTCAGATAAAAACATTGCCAACAATATCTCGCTTAGGTAAGGATAGGGTAAATTATCCAAATTTAAAAATTATCCAATCTAAGGATACTCAAAATACCTAATAAATTACCCAATTTAAATTAATAGTTAAGCTGGGAAATAACAAATTAATTAAATAGTAAAGATTTTGTGCATCGCTGTTAAATAGGAAATTTAAACTAAAACCTAGAAACAAATTTAGTTTGTTCATACATTTTACCACATTGTTATTGAGCACCTACCATGAATGTGACTCTAAACAAGGCAATGGGATATATGAAAGAGCAAAACATTGGCCTTGCTTTCACTGAACTCATAATTCATTAAGAAAAACAGTTATATAGTATTTCCACAAACACAACAATAAAATTATGCAAAAGGTACAAAGTTAATATGCTTATGAGAATAGATAGCTATATGGGATATGGGTATACAGGTCAGGATCCATGAATTTCATGATGTGTAAGCAGGAATTTCATAATTAAACACTTATTTGCCAGAAAAGTAAGAGCAAGGATAACTCTTAAACAGATGGGAAAACATATACAAAACTATATAATGTAAAATATCTTAATGTTTTAGGAATTCTACGAAACTTACCATCATCTTAGTGGAAAGTTATATAGGGTATAAAGTTGGAGAGATCAACAATTACTAGATCCTAAGCCTTATACCCTATACTTAAAAATAAGCACAACCTATTAAAAATTTTAAACCTGAAATCATAAGATAAAGACAGAAAATGATGGAATATAGACATATAATATAATATGAAAAGTAAAATCCCATTCCACCCACTCTGAAGTAAAACATGAATTCATAGATTTTGCCCTCAAGAAGCTTACATTCTAGTTGTGGAGATAAAACCAATATGTAAAAACATATTAAGAAATAAGTAGTACTAGCTTATGTATAACTATCTTTAAAAGTAGTTGAAGGTCAAATTAGGGAGAAAATAGTAAAAATTGAAGCAATTAAAGAAGGAAATATCCACTATCCAAATGTTATACATACATACAAATTTGACAATAGATGTGCAAAACATTTTACTCTGACATCTATAAATACTGTTGAAAGACATACAAAAAGTTCTAAATAAATAGAAAGAAACATCATATTCATGGTGAAAGACTTAATATTGTTAAGATTTCAATACTTTGTAAATATTCCCTAAATTGATCTATAATCTATGCAATCCCTTTTACATAGCAGCTCTATTTTTGTTTTGTTGTTTCATTTTGGCAAAAATTCACAATATGGTCCTAAAATCACATGGAAATATAAAGGACCCAGAGTAGGCAATCTTGAATGAGAAAATAAAATATGAAAGACTCATACTTCAGAATTTCAAAACTTACTACAAATCTACACTTATCAAGGCAGCATGGTGTTGACAAAATTGACACATAGATCAACGGAAAAGAATTGAGAATCAATAATTAAACTCTTGCATGCGTGATTGACTGGTTTTATACAAAGGTGCAGCAACAATTCTATTGATAAAAGTTCAGTGGAACTGAAACTGATAGGCAACACTAGGGATCTGAGACACAGAAAAGCCTAGAAAGAGAACAGAAATGTCGAAATGGGCGAGACTTTGAATTGAGCAAGGATAGTTGTATAGATTGCAGGGAGTGAGTAGTTGTTTTCAACATTGAAACAACATGAAATCAGGATCTGTGTTCAAATAGATTGCTATGAATATGGTTATTAGATTTAAAGCATAATTCAGTAGCTCCCAACCCTAATTGCTTTAAACATCAGCATATGATTGTGCTATATTTCTATCATTTACTATGATTCATCTTTTCTGTAGGATTTCGTCAACTCTAACCTGGTCTATACCAGTTTCTTTTATCCCTTTTTATATCCTCACAGCAGCTACCAGAAAGTGAAAAAGGCATGTCTCTCAAATTTAGCATGCCCAACAAAGAATTAGTGATTTACCAACAACTCTAACAGTTTTTTTTTTTCTATTCTCTTACATTTCAATATATGGTACCACAACTCACACAGTTAGTCAGCTTAAAAAAAAAAAAAACCAAAAACAGTTAATTTTCCCTTTACTTCACCCTATACTCAGAACATGAGTAAATTCTGCCAATTGCCCTTCATAATGTAACTTTAATTTTTCTACTTACTCACTTTCTACCCTAGACTGACACCATAATATCTAATGTGGACAACTGTAGTAATATTCCACCTTGGTATCTCAGATATCCTTCCCACTCTGCAATGTAATCTCCACTTAGAAAACAGAGGAATAGTTTTAAAATACACATCAGACCATTATCACTCCCTTGTTTAAATTCTCTGATTGTTTCTTACTTCACTTATAATTAAATCTTAACTTTTCACCATGAAGTCTAAATCCCTGCATGAAACAGACTCTGCATGTAACAGTTGTTCTCTTTGTTCCAGCATCAGAACTCTTTTATGTCCCCAAGACTTTGAGCTTTCAATTCTTTTTTTCCTTGAGTTTCCACCCTTCATAGCTATTCATGGCTAGGTTCTTTAAATGGTAAAGCCTCTGCTCAACTATCCTTACAGACACTCAATTTGGTCATTCATTCTAAAGCATGAAAACTCCCATTCTATTGTCAATATTCCCTGTATTAACCTGTCATAGTAGCTTCATAGCACATAATACTATATACAATTTTGTTGTACGCTTATAGTTTTATTTTTACCCCCTATCCTTCCTCTACACACTCAAAAGAAATAATCCTGGCAAATGAAAGATGCTCATTAAATATTTTTAGAAGACTTTGAGCTTTCAATTCTTTTTTTCCTTGAGTTTCCACCCTTCATAGCTATTCATGGCTAGGTTCTTTAAATGGTAAAGCCTCTGCTCAACTATCCTTATAGACACTCAATTTGGTCATTCATTCTAAAGCATGAAAACTCCCATTCTATTGTCAATATTTCCTATATTACCCTGTCGTAGTAGCTTCATAGCACATAATACTATATACAATTTTGTTGTATACTTATAGTTTTATTTTTACCCCCTGCCCTTACTCTACACACTCAAAAGAAATAATCCTGGCAAATGAAAGATGCTCATTAAATATTTTTAGAAGAATGACAATTCAAACTTATTTTAGCATTGCAGAGTAGGCTTCTATATACTGTCCCTTACATCAGTAAATTCATCCACCAATTTAGTATTCTAAATACACAAGCCTGCTTATCATAATTTTTCTCTCTAAAATGTCTTTTCCTTTGTACATGAAAAAGCCATCCCTTTGCATAGTGATGACATTATTATATCTAATGCCAGGCTCTAAACAAATCACTAAAAAAGTGAATAAGAACATTATTATTGGCTCAGGCTAGTCATTTAGAGTGACGGTTACTCACTTGTTCCCATTATGAACAATGGAATATGGGAAAAATAGCTGGGGGGTAGAATTAACCATGCCTGCTATAGACGCCACTGTAAGATAAAGAAAACATTGTATAATTGGCATATCAGTAGTAGAATTATAATTTATACAATTCAATTTTTTATTAGGCTAGAAACTTAGCGTAAATATTTATATTAAAAGGTCAGGAGGAGAGCTTGAAAACCTTGCTGGAAAAAATAACCTCTCCGTTATCATGCAGGAGCTCTTACTCTACAACACATCTGTGAGTTAAAAAAAATTTCTTTAAAATTTTAAAATCTCATTCTTCATGTAAGAATTCTGTTATTCTTTTATTATTTCCAGTGAGTCTTTGCCTACTGCTTTTGCACAGGAAATAAAAATACTTTATGTAGAATAAAATATGCTAATATCTGTGCTTGCAATTCCCACTTTTAAATTTGTATTCTTCTCTGTTACTATAGAAAGAGACAAAGATTTTTCCACATACTTAATGTTTTTGCTATCTTATTAAGGCCTTCCAGAGTCAGCTGTGTTAGAAGAGAATCGAAAGTGGTAGTAAATACTGCTAAGATGTAATATAATCTCAGTGAAAAAACGATTTAGCTCCATCAGATATGTGGAATCTAAATATGTTCATATTCTTTGACCCAGTAATTCAAGTTTCACAAATACATCTTAAGAAATAATAGGATGAGGATAATGATTCACATGTAAAGATTTTCATTGCAGGGTTATTTATATTAAAGAATAAATTGGTAATGGCCTGACTATATAAAAGTAGAAGATTGGTTAAATAAACTATGATACATCCATAAAATGGAATACGATACTACTAATAAAAATCATGTGCCCACTTTTTGATGGGGTTGTTTGTTTTTTTCTTGTATATTTGTTTGAGTTCTTTGTAGATTCTGGATATTAGCCCTTTGTCAGATGAGTAGGTTGCAAAAATTTTCTCCCATTCTGTAGGTTGCCTGTTCACTCTGATGGTAGTTTCTTTTGCTGTGCA
>NW_016819708.1:120345-127859 GCF_001698545.2 Rhinopithecus bieti | reverse complement strand
TTGATGGGTGCTGACGAGTTGATGGGTGCAGCACACCAACATGGCATAAGTATACATATGTAACAAACCTGCACGTTATGCACATGTACCCTAGAACTTAAAGTATAATAAAAAAATAAAATTAAATTAAAAAAAAAATCATGTGCATTAATAGTTACTGCCATGGAAAAACACTCATAATAAATTATGTACCAAACGCTGGTTACAAAGATGTATGAACTGCAAAGTTCCAATTTTGTGGGAATAAATGTGTGTGTGTGTGTGTGTATGTGTGTGTGTGTGTAAGAGAAAGAGGTGGAAAAAAAAATTACAGTGATTTTTCTTACTGGCAACTTTTGATGTGTATGTTTTTTTGTAGTGTTTTCTAAATGTGTCTATTTGTGTGTTTGAGTGTATGTGTGTGTGTGACATTTTCTTTCAAACATAATACTGATTTGATGTTAGAAGGGAAGAATATCTTGCATTTCACTAGCTGAATCCTTTTTATGTTGCAAGCAGCTCATTTCCACTCTGTGCCATTTCATTGTTTCACATAAGCTGATCAATATATTTTGATGATGAATTTGGTATTTGTAATCACTTTCACCATTCACTGTTGTCATGCTCACCATCTTTCTGGCCAAAGATCAAATTTATTAACTATGCTTCTCCAAATCCCTTATGTCACAGTCATGGGACACTCATGAGACAAATAAGTAAAGGGAAATATCCAAGTTCCATACCTCATGAGTATTTATGGGGAGAGTTTCCATGGTCTAAAATAAAAGACTTATTTAAAATATGCATCATGTTCAGACCCAAGTTCCACTTGTGAGATTCTATCTTAAGAAATATATCTGGGCTTACATCAAACAGATTACCATTTGCTTTCTGTTGTTATTGCTTTCTGGGTTCCACTTAGGATAAACATCTTTGTTTATCTCTGGGTCTTGAAGATATTCTTCTCTGTTTCTTACTAAAATTTTATAATTCTAGCTTTTCCATTTACGTGTGTGATCCACCTTTAATCTATTTTGTAAAAATGTGAGAAACGTGTGGAAATCCGCTTTTAAATGCCAATAACCAATTGTTCCAGCATCAATTATTGAATCAATATTGAATACATTGGTGGCTTTGTCAAAATTATAAATGTGGGTCTATATATGGATTCAATTTTTTCTGTTTTTCAATTGCTATGCAAATATAAAACTATCTTTATTACTGTACTTTAAAGTATAATATTGTAGCTTTATGGTTACTGTAGCTTTCTAAAAATCAATGTACTATAGCTGCATAGGGCTGAAGTCAAGTAGCGTGTGAACTTTGACTTCATCATTCTTTTTTACAAGTTTCAGAGTTAGCTTTTCAATTTCTATTAAAAACTCAGTAGTGATTATTATTGAGATTATATAAAATCTATAGGCTAACTAGGGGATAATTTCACATTATAGATATTTAGCTTCCCAATCCATGATCACCTTATATTTCCCTTTTACTTAGGTCTAACTTAACAGCATTTTGGGTTTTTCATTGTGGTGGTTTTGGCCAACATTTGTGAAATTTATTTCACTGTACATTTTACATTCTGAAGCTATCTTACATGGAATTTAAAAATATAATTTCCAACCATTTCTAGTATATATAACTAAAATTGACATTTTAAAAGTAAATTTGATCCTGAAACTTTGCTAACTGCTTATTAATTTAGAAATTTCTGTGGTTATCCCTTAGGATTTTCTCTATAAACCATTATGTCCTTGACCAGGAACCGTTTTAACACATCCATTCTCATCTTAACACTTTTCATTTCCTTTTCGGTTTCCTTTAGCGCTCAGTGCAGTTGTAAATAGAATGGCTAAGAGAGAAGCAGAATAACCCAAATGTTCATCAATAAGTGAATAGAAAAGTAATTTACAATATATTCACATAATAGAATACCACTCAGCAATAAAAAAATGAGTTGTTGATAAACACAACAATGTGCTTAAGTCGCAATATCATTTTTGTGAGTGAAAGAAGTCAGAAAAAGCACATATATACAGTATGATTTAATTTATATAATATTTTGGAAAATGTAACTCATCTATAGTGACAAAAGCAGATTTTGGTTGCCTGATGCTGCAAGAAGCCCTGGATATGCAAAAGCAGGATGCAAGGAATGCAAAAAGGCACAAGAAAACATTGCAGGGGGGATCAAAGGTATATTTAATTTCTTGATTGCAGTGACAGTTTCCACTTATGATGTCAACATACTTCAAATTTTACACTTTAATGTTTATGATGAGTCAATTGCAAATTTATATAGGTTTACCTGTCTTAAAAATGAAACTACTGGACTTTGAAAACATTTTCGAAACAATAAAATAAATAAATAAATACATCAGAAAAAAAAAAAGAAAAGGAAAATCAAAACAGAAATTGAAGTTTGAAGTTTGTTTTCTTTCCTGACAAGATAAAGGATTAGAGGCTTTCAGTGTGCTTCAGCCACTTGGAAATAGCAAAATAGTGTGTAAAGATAAACTCTGTGAGCTTTAGTTCAAGAAAGAAAATAGGAATTCACTGGTATAGTGAAGGACACCTAAGACCCTAGGAAAAAGAAGGTGGATAAGCAGCCCCGTGACAGTGCAGTTGATAAAGTGAATGGAGCCCCAGCACATGAGAAAGGCATCCAGTCTTCCTCTGTGTCTCTCCTTTACACTAGTCATCCGTGCAGTCCAGGCAAAGGGAGAGCATCCTGTTTCTTGGAAGCACAGGAGATAGCTTGAAGAGAAACTGAGAGAGAGAAAGGAAAAAAGACAATGGGGAAATGCTGCAGGCATTTTCCCAGAACTGGGACTGAGAGGACACCATTTTTAATCTGGTCTCACACTAAATCAGTCATTGTTTGGTGACTGGGCAATGGCAGCCTCTGTAGACATTTAAGTATTAGGCCAGAGATTGGAGCACTTGTTCTGGAGCAGAGGAAGGGTCCCCACAGCCAGAATTGAGTAGTCAGTGTGGAGAGCACCCTGACAGTAGGCGTTAGAATTAGGCTGTCTCCTCCAATAGGATTGTAGTGTTGCTGATGTTGAGGTTTCACATGGGCAGTAGGACTTTCAACTAAGAACAGCTTTGCAACCTGGAACTGGTCTGCATGTGTCAATGCTGAGTGCATCAGCCTGCTCCCTTGGTCAGTTTGGGGACAGTGCTCCACTAGCTCTGAGAAAAGGGAGGGAGGCAGATCCCAATCCCTGTTAGATCTAACCCTTAGAGTGGGCTACCCCTAAGGGGTAGAGCACAGCCTTACACAGCCTTCTTTAGATAAAAGGAAACATGAGCACAATGCCAGCCACTGAACGTGGCAACACCAAAGCCCAGAAATGGACATGGAGAGGGCTAGCTATTGCTCCCCTGTCCACCTCCACAATGCACAGATGGGGCATGGTGACATGGCTTGGATTTGTGCCTCTGCCCAAATCTTATGTCAAATTGTAATCTCCAATGTTGAGGGGCCTGGTGGGAGGTGATTGGATCATGGGAGTGGACTTCCCCTATGCTGTTCTTCTGATATTAAGTTCTAATGAGACCTGGTTTTTAAAAAGTGTGTAATATTTCCTTTTTCTTTCTTCCTCCTGCTCATGTAGTACATGCCAGATTCCCCTATGCCTTTTGCCATGATCGTAAGTTTCCTGAGGCCTCCCTAAAAGCAGAACCCTGTACAGCCTGCAGAACCATATGCTAATTAAACCTCTTTTGTTTATAAATTACCCGGTCTCAGGTATTTCTTTATAGCAGTGCAAGAGTACACTAATACAGAAAATTGGTTCCAGGATAATGGAATATTGCTATAAAGATACCTAGAAATGTGGAAACAACTTTGGGACTGGATAATGGGCAGAGGGTGGAAGAGTGTGAAGGGCTCAGAAAAAGAAAGATGAAGGAAAGTTTGGAACTTTCTAGAAACTTGTTAAATTGTTGTGACCAAAATGTTGATAGTGATACGGAAAATGAAGTCCAGGTTGAGGAGGTGTCAGATGGAGATGAGGAACTTATGGAGCTGGAGCAAAGGTCACTTTTGTTATGCATTTGTAAAGAGGTTGGAGGCATTTGTCCCTGCCCTAGAGATCTGTGGATCTTTGAACTTGAGAGAGTTGATTTAGGGTATCAAGCAGAAGAAATTCCTAAGCAGCAAAGTGTTCAAGATGTAGCCAGGCTGCTTCTAACAGCATAATCTCATATGCATGAGCAAAGAGATGATCTGAAACTGGAACTTATATTTAAAAGGGAAGAAGAGTATAAAAATTTGGAAAATTTGCAGCCAAGCCATGTGGTAGAAAAGAAAAAATCCATTTTCTGGAGAGAAATTCAAGTCAGCTGGAGCAATTTGTAAAAACAAAGGGGAACAAAGTGTTAATAGTCAAGAAAATGGGGGAAAGGCCTTAATGGGATTTCAGAGATGTTTGCAGCCGCCCGTACCATCACAAACCTGAAGCCCTGGGAGGGAAGAATAGTTTCCTGGTCAGGAAGCTGCCCAGGTCCCCACCACCCTGCATAACCTTGGGAAACTGCTCACTGCATCTCAGCTATTTCACCTCCTGCCATGGCTAAAAGGGCCCCCAATACATTTTAGGCTGCTGTTCCAGAGGGTTCAAGCCATAAACCTTGGTGGCTTCCACATGGTGTTAAGCCTGCAGGTGCACAGAGGACAAGAATTGGGGCTTGGGAGCCTCTGACTAGGTTTCAGATGTATGGAAATGCCTGGCAGTTCAGGCAGAAGTATGCTGCAGGGGTGGAGCCCTCACAAAGAACCTCTACTAGTGCAGTGCAGAGGGGAAATGTGGGGTTGGAGCACCCACACAGAGTCCCCACTGGGACACTGCCTAGTGATGCTGTGAGAAGAGGGCTACAGTCATCCAGATCCCAGAATGGTAGACCCACTGCCAGCTTGCACCATGCACCTGGAAAACATGCAGGCACTCAACACCAGCTCATGAAAGCAGCTGCAGGAGTTGTACCCTACAGAACCACAGGGGTATAACTTCCCAAAGCCTTGGAAGCCCACCCTTTGCATTAGTGTTGCCTGGATGTTAGACATGGAGTCAGTGGAGATTATTTTGGAGCTTTGAGATTTAATGACTTCCCTGCTGGGTTTCAGATGTGCATGAGGACTGTAACCCCTTTGTTTTGGCTTTTTCCCTTTTGGAAAGGGCGTATTTACCCAATGTCTGTACCCCTACTGTATTTTGTATTTTGGAAGTAACTAACTTGTTTTTTATTTCATAGGATAATAGACAGAAGGGGCTTGTCTTTTCTCAGATAAGACTTTGGACTGTGGACTTTCAAATTAATGGTGAAATGAGTTAAGATGGGTGACTGTTGAGAAAGGATGATGCTATTTTGCAATGTGAGAAAGAGATGAGATTTGGGAAGGGCCAGAGGCAGAATGATAGGATTTGAATTTATGTCCCAGTCCACATCTCATGTTGAATTGTGATCTCCCATGTTGGAGGAAGATCCTGGTGGAAGGTGATTACATCTTGGGGGTGGACTTCCCTCATGCTGTTATCATAATAGTGAGTGAGTTCTCATGAGATCTGGTAGTTTAAAAGTGTGTAGCACATTTTCCTTCCCTCTATTCCTCTTGTTCAGGTCATTGAAGTAGTGCCATCTTTCTCTTTGCCTTCTGTCATAATTGTAAGTTTCCTGAGGCCTCCCAAGAACCATAAGCCTCTACAGCCTGCAGAACCATGAGCCAATTAAATCTCTTTTCCTTATAAATTACCCAGTCTCAGGTATTTCTTTATAGCAGTGCAAGAACAGACTAATACACCTGGAGCATGTGGGCCAAAGGATTCAACTTCTTGGGCTTCTCCAGTAGCTCCACTCCTGCCAAAAGTGAACAGCACTTGGGGAGGGCACTTCTCGTGCTTCTCCATCACCTCCACCACCCACAGCCAGCACTCACAGCCAGAACCTTCTACCAGCTCTTACTGATAATGTCATCTACAGGTATGCAGCTGGAATTACACCACCAAACAAAAATTGATTGCTACACCAGGTAAAATCTTTGAAAGGCACCTTTTGAGTATATCTGCAACAAAGGGATCTACATCTAACAAAGGCCCTCTGAAAACATCCAGAAATAAAACCAATCAATTATGCAAAACGTACTGCACAGTCATAATGTCATGGAAAAATGTCCCATCCAAATGATAGCAAATTCAAGAAAAAAAAAAAAAAAAAGACACATCAGTTCCCTCAGATGAGAAGGAACCAGCAAAACAACTCCCACATACAGAAAGCTAGAGTTTTTTTTAATCACTTCCAAAGGATTGCAGTAGCTTCCTTGCAATGGATCCTAAAGAGAATGACATATCTGAAATGACAGAAAGAGAATTCAAAAGAGATGAAAAGAAAACTCAGAGGAATCCAAGAGAAAGCTGAAATCAAACACAAAGAAAACAGAAAAATGATTCCAGATTTGAAAGACAACACAGCTATATTAAGAAAGAACCAAGAGAACCTCTGGTATTAAAAATTTTACTATAGGAATTTCAAACTACATTTGGAAGCCTTAACAGCAGACTAGACCAAGCAGAAAGAAATAATTTTCAAGCCTGAGGAATAATCTTTTGAATCTACCAAGTCGGACCAAATAAAAAGAAAAAAGAAAAAAATGAATTTGAAAAAAACTTTAAGAAATGTGAGATTATGTAAAGCAATTATGTCTCTGATATATTGACATTCTTGAATGAAAAGAAGAGAAAGTAAGCAACTTGAAAAAGATATTTGAGAATACAATTCAGGAAAATTTCCCCACTTTTATTAGAGAAATCAACATGGAGATATAAGAAATCTAGAAAACTTCTTCAAGATTCTGTACATGACAACCATCTGAAATGCACATAGACACAGAATATCTGTGAGAAACAGAATATCTTAAAGGCAGTTAGAGAAAAGGGAAAAGTTACCTACAAAAGGAAACTCATCAGACTAACAGTGGACTTCTGAGCAGAAACCTTACAGGCAAGAAGAAATTGGAGATTTATTGTTAGCATTCTGAAATCAGATAAATGCCTTCCAAGAATTTCATATCCTGCCAGACTAACCTTCACAAATGAAGGAGAAATAAAATTTTTCCCAGACAAGCAGTCACTATGGGAATTTGTCACCATCAGAATGAATCTACAGGAGATACTTAAGGGAGTTTTAAACATGAAAATGAAAGAATAATACTTGCTACCATAAAACCACATGTAAGCTCATAGCCCATGGACCTATAAAGCAACTACTCAATCAAGACTACAAAGTAGTATATAGTATCCTATGACGTGAAAAAAATACTACTATATAGTATTCTATTACATGAAAAAAAATCTAACATATCATATTACCCTTTAACAAAAAATAGCCTACGTGCTCTAATTAAAAGACATGAAGTGGCAAATTGGATTTTAAAAAATCTAACCACCTGCTGTCTTCAAGAGACCTATCTCACATGCGATGCCACTCATAGGGATAAGTAAAAAAAAAAAAAAAAAAAAAAAAAAAAAAAA
>NW_016819708.1:85295-120090 GCF_001698545.2 Rhinopithecus bieti | reverse complement strand
AAAAAAAAAAAAAAAAAAAAAAAAAAAAAAAAATAGAGAAAGATCTATCATACAAGTGGAAAACACAAAGAGCAGGGGTTGCTATTCGTGTATCATATAAGATATACTTTAAACCAGCAACAGTTAAAAAAAAAAAAAAGGAAGAGCATTCCATAATGATAAGTGATTGAATTAAACAAAAATATTTAACTATCTTAAATACATATGCACTGAACAGTGAAACACCCAGATTTCTAAAACAATTACTTCTAGACCGAGGGAAAGACAGACACACATTAATAGTTGAACACTTCAACATACCACTGATGACATTAGACAAATTATCAAGGCAGAGAACTAATAAAATAATCTGAAATTAAATTTGACGCTTGAACAATTGGACCTGATAGACATCTACATAATAATCTGTCCAAAAGCTACACAGTATATATTATTCTCATCTGCACACAGAACATACTTTAATATTGATCACATATTCAGTCATAAGGTGAATCTCAACAATTTCAAAAAAATTGAAATCATACCAAGCATATTGGAATAGTGGAATACAAATAGTGAAATGAAAATAGAAATCAATACCAAGAGGAACTCTTAAAACCACACATTTACATGGAAACTAAAGTTCATGACTGACTTTTGGGGTAAACAAATAAAGGCAGAAATTTAAAAAAAAATCCTTGAAACAAATGAAAATAGAGATGCAACATACTAAAACCTCTAGGATGTGGTAAAAACAGTGTGAAGAGAAAGTTTATTGCACTAAATGCCTACATCGAGAAAACAGATCTCAAACTAGCAATCTAACATCACATCTAAAGTAACTAGAAAAGCAAGAACAAAGTAATCACAAAGTTAGCAGAAGGAAAGGGATAATAACTAACATCACAGCAGAACAAAATGAAATGGTACCAAAATATATATGAAAAATTAATAAAATAAAAAATTGGTTGTTTAAAAGGATAAACAAGATCAATAGACTACTAGCTAGATTAACAAAGAAAAAATAGGAGATCTAAATAAGCACAATCAGAAATAACAAAAGCGACATTACAACGGGTCCCACAAAGATACAAAAGACTCTCAGAGATTAATATAAACTCTTCTAGGCACACAAACTTGAAAACCTAGAGAAAATGGATAAATTCCTAGAAACACACAAACTTCTGCGACTGAATCAGGAAGAAATGGAGACTCAATAAGATTTTTGGAAATTGAATCAGTAATAAAATACCTGTCGACCAAAAAAATCCCTGTACCACATGGATTCACTAATGAATCCAAACATATAAAGAAGAGCTGTTAGTAATACTACTGAAATTATTCCAAAATATTGAAGAGGAGGAATTCCTCCCTAACTTATTCTATAAAACTAATATGGTCCTGACACCAAAATCTGGCAAACATACAACAACTAAAAACTACAGCCAATATGCTTGATGAACATAGACACAAAAATCCAACCCTGCTCCCCACCCCCCCCAAAAAAAACTAAGTGCAAATCAAATCCAGAAACAAATCAAAAAGTTAATTCACAATGATCAAGTATGCTTTATTCCTGGGATACAACGTGGCTTCAACCTATGCCAATAAATGTGACTTACACCATAAAAAGAATTAAAAGTAACAAAACAATAATCACCTTAACAGATGCAGAAAAAGCATTTAATAAATTTCCAAATTCCTTTATGATTAAAATTCCCAACAAACTAGGAATCAAAGGTATAGATGTCAAAACAATAACAGCCATCTATGGCAAACACACAAAAATCATAACTCTGAATAAGCCAAGCCTTGAAGCATTTCCCACAAAACTGAAACAAGACAAGAATGTCTACTCTCACCATTCCTACTCAACATAGTACTAGAAGTCCTAGCCAGAGCAATGAGGCAATAGAAAGAAATGAGTGGCATCTAAATAGGAAAAGAGGACATCAAATTATCTCTCTTCTCTGATGATATCATTCTATGCCTAGAAAACCCTAAAGACTTCACAAAAAGACTCACAGACGTGATAAATGATTTCAGTAAAGTTATAGGATACAAAATAAATGTGAAAAAAAAAGTAGCATTTCTGTACATCCATATGTTTAAGCTGAGAACTTCTGTACATCCATAAGCTGAGAACCAAATCAAGAATGTAATCCCATTTACAATAACCATGAAAGAAATAATATAACTAAGAATGCATATGATCAGAGAGGTGAAAGAACTCTAAAAAAAAAAGAACTACAAAATGCAGCTGAAAGAAATCGTAGACAAATAAATGGAAAACCATTCCATGCTCATGAGTTGGAGAAATCAATATTATTAAAATGTCCACATTACGCAAAGCAATCTACAGAGTCACCAATATTCCTATCAAATGACTGATGTTATTCATTACAGAATTAGGTAGAAACCTTTCTGACATTCATATGGAAAAAATCCAAATGGCCAAAGCAACCCTAGACAAAAAGGACAAAACTGGAGGCATCACATTATCTGACTTCAAACTATACTACAAAGCTACAGTTACCAAAACAGCATGGTACTGGCACAGAAATAGACACATAAACCATGGAACAGAATAGAGAATTCAGAAATAAAGCCATGCACATACAACCAACCAATCTTTGATGAAGTTGACAAAAATAATTAATGGGGATAGAACACCCTATTCAATAAATGATGCTGGGAAACTTAGCCATAAGCAGAAGGATGAAACTGGACCCCTACCTCTCACCCTATACAAAAATTAACTCGAGATGGATTACAGATAAGATGTAAGGCCTGAAACTATACAAATCTTAGAAGAAAATCTTTAAAAAATACTCTTTTGGACATCAGCAAAGGCAAATAATTTATCACTAAGACCTCAAGAGCAATAGAAACAAAACCAAAAATTGACAAGTGTGACCAAATTAAATAACTCTACACAGAAAAAGAAACTATCAACAGAGTGAACAGGCAACCTACAGAATGGAGAGAAATATTTGCAAACAGTGCATCTCACAAAAGACTAACATCCAGAATCTATAAGGAACTTAATTCCACAAGAAAAAACAAACATCTCCATTAAAAAGTGGGCAAAGGACATGAAAAAACACTTCTCAAAAGAAGACATATAAGTTGCCATTAAACATATGAAAAAGTGGTCAGGATTGCTAATCGTTGCAGAAATACAAATCAAAACCACAAAAAGATACCATCTCACACAAGTGAGAATGGCTGTTATTAAAAAGTCAAAAAATAACAGATGTTGGGTAGGTTGCGAGGAAAAGGGAATGCTTATACACTGTTTGTGGAAATTCAAACTGGTTCAGCCCCTGTGTAAAGCAATTTTAATATTTCTCAAATAAGCAAATACGGAACTACCACTTGACGCAGCAATCTCATTACTGTGTATGGACCCAAAGGAAAATAAATTATTCTACCAAAAAAACACCACACTCCTATGTTTATTGTAGCACTATTTGCAATACAAGTATATAGAATCAATCTAAGGGTTCATCAATGGCAGATTTCATAAAGAAAATGTGGTACATGTATAATATGAAATACAACTCAGCCATAACAAGGAATAAAATAAAGTCCTTTGCAGCAATGTGGATGCAGTTGGAGGACATTATCCTAAAAAACTCAATGCAGAAATAGAAAACCAAATATCGTATATTCTTACTTATAAGTGGGAGCTAAGCACTGAGTACACAGGAACATAAAAATGAGTGCAGCAGACACTGGGGACTCCAAACGGGGATGGAGGGAGAGAGGCAAGGGTGAAAAACTGCCTATTGGGTACCATGTTCACTGTTTGAGTGACTGGCTGAACAGAAGCCCAAGCCTCTGCATAACACAATATACCCTTGTAATAAATGTGCACATGCACGTATCTCCTGAATCTAAAATTTTTTTTAAATATAGAAATTAAGAACGCATAATCAATATTGAAAAAGCTACATATCAAAATTTATGGACTTTATTTAAAGTAGCAATTAGAACTAATTTTACATGCGTACAATAATAAAATAAGAATAAATCTGTTAAAATTTTAACTCATAAAACTAGTAACAAAAAGTGAACCAAACAGAAGTGCACCGAAGAAAAAATGAAGATAAAACTAAAACTGATGAGGCGAAGGACAGAAAATAAAACCACATTAATAAATTAAAATTGTATTTCTTTAAATAAGACCACACCGGATGTAAATCTAATCATGAAAAAGTAGGAAACACAAAAGTAGACTTAACTTTTGATAAGGAAGAATTGGAAAACAATAAGTGAACATACGCACACATAAAAACACATTTGAAAACCTAGAAAATAGATAATTTCTTAGAAAAATGCTATTTATTAAATTAACTGCAGTAGTGGTGAGACATAAACAGATCAGTATTCGGATGACAAACGCATAAAATTATCAAGGAACTACTCCTTAAAAAACCACTAGGTTTCCACAGAGGAAAAAACAATGTAGTTTTCACAGGAAAACCTTAAAAACATTTCAAGCCCAGACAATACAAATGCTACATAAATTATCTCAGAGCATAGAAAATAAGAGGAAACTTCCAGTTTCTTTTTATGATGCAGATATTGCATTGATACCCAAGCCTGATAACAATAACCTTAAGACATAGATGAATGTCCCTTAGAAATTTAAAAATCTTAAATAAATTATTAGTGGACACATTTGAACACAGTAAAAAACGTGTTAGGCAATTCTTGCATTGCTGTGAAGAAATACTTGAGGCTCTGTAATTTATCTTAAAAAATGATTTAATTTGGTTCACAGTTCTGCTTGCCATACAGGCATCAACATCTGTTCGACTCCTGATAAGGGCTTCAGAAAGCTCACGATCATAGCAGATGGCAAAAGGGAGCTAGCGTATCACACAGCGAGAGCAGGAGTAAGCAGTAGAGGAAAGGTGCCATGCAACTTTAAACAACTTGCTCTCACATGAACTCACTCATCGCCAGGGGATAGCACTAAGCCATTCATGAGGGATTCACCCCATGAGACAAACACCTCACACCAGGCCCCACCTCCAACAGTGGGGATTACATTTCAACATGAGATTTGGAAGGGACAAATATCCAAACCATATGAGAAAATAATGCATTATAAATTATACCAAGAATGCAATGATTGTTTATTATATTGAAAATCTATTATTATAATTCACCATAATTTACATGATATCCATATGGTTGATGGAAAAGGCTTCAACATAATTCAGCATAACAAATAATAAATAATTCATATTATATATATAAATAATGCAGAATATATATATATATACAGAGAGAGAGAGAGAGAGAGTCTCAATGCCAGCCTTGTGCTAGAATGTAAAATCCTAAAAACACCCATGATTTAAAATAAAACAAGCAATAAAAAAACTAAAATATAAAATTGAGAAAGAATAAATAGAATTAACTCAGTTTACAGGTTGCATAATAGTATACGTGGAAAAGCTTTGAGAATCAATAATAAAAATCATCTCAAATGATTTCAATAAGGTAGTGCGGTACTATATTAACACCTAAAAATTGATAGCATTCCTATTCACAAATAAGAACCAATTAGGTAGTAAAATTGATAAAATAATTCCAAAGCAAAGCAACAAAAATATCAAACATTTATAAATAAAGTTAAAAAAAACTATATTAAATGGAGAACACTATAAAACACCCCTGAACATCACACATGTAGACTTGGAGAAAGAGAAAGACATCCCTTCTTCATAGTTAGAATGATTTTATATTACGAAGATTTAGGTCTTCCTAAGTGTACTTATAAATTTAATGTGACTTAACAAAAAAATTGTAATGAGAATTTTATAGAGCTAAACATCTTACAGTTTCTATGAAAAAATAAGCACATAAATTTACTGTAGAAATGCTGAAAAGAAAGAGCTATAAGGAGTGATTAAACCTCATAGATATTAAAACACATTATAATATATTTATAAGAAATACAATGTAGTATTGGTGTTTGAATAGAGAGACAAACTGATGCAATAAAATAGAAAGTCCAAAAATAGACCAACCATATTTATAAATACAGTATATAAGGAATCTCCATTTGAAATCACTGGGCAAAGATTGCATGTTTAATCATTCTTGTTGGGACAACTGAAAAGTTATTTGGAACAATATATCTAATTAGATGTATTCCTCATACCATGTACAAGAATAAGCTCCAGATTGATCATTATTTTTTGGGTAATCATCTAATCTGTTGCATGTATCAATAATGCATTTTTATTTCTGGGGAACATATAATGGTATATGTATATATATAATTTTTGTGTCTGTCTATATGAGGGACAACAGTCTGTAGGGATTTGTGTGTGTGTGTGTGTTTCCTTTATCTGGTTTGGTGACAGGGTAATTCTAACCTTACAAAATAGATTGGGGTGTTCTACCCTCTTCTATTTTCTGAAAGAGATTGTGTAGAATGGGCGTTGATTATTATTTTAACATTTGCAACCCATGAATCCTTTCTGATCAAGGAGAAAAAAACAGAGAGGGAGAAAGCCAGAGAGAAGAGAAAGCAAGAGAAAGAGAGGAGAGAGACGTCAGAAAATGGAGGGATCTTCTTAACAATGGAATATGTAGTGTCCTATGGATGTGGAGAGAATTTGAGTTGGAAAATTATTATTTTGCAAGCATCATATTATCAATTAATTATAAATATAATGGGAAACTATGATTCCAATTTTTGCTCTTTTCCACCACATTGTATTTCTTGATTTGAATTTGGTCTGATATTGCTAATGGAAGACTTTAATTTGAGGGAAGGAAATGTCATCTTAGATTTTCAGCTTTTTGTAGAGATAGGACATGATAGATGGGTGCATATGTTCTCCTGTGGCTTTTCAGATGGGTCACCTGTAGACTCTGAAATCATAGGTATGGATATTTGCATGACCTTAAAGTGTTTTCCTACAGGTCACTTAATAGTTAAAAGGGAAAAAAAGTATTTATATGGTGTAGAAATAAAAACAAACATATGATTATGTTATCAGAATTTACAGAACCAATGAGCATAGATGGACTTTGTATGCCTTCATATATGAGAGTCCAAGAGAAACACAACAGTTTTGCAGTATTCTGTCTGAAAATGCATAACCTGAATCCAGTCATTAAGAAACATGATACAAATGCAAAATTGGAAATGCTCATTAAAAAAGAGATAAATGCATTCTCAATGATGTCATTCAAAAATGTCATAAAGTAAAAGATGAATTGTAATTCTCATATTTTAAAGGAGACCAAAAATACATGACAACTGCATACGATATTTTGGAAATGCTTCTAAAGAAAAAAACGCTCTGAAGCCCATTATTGGTTTAAATGACCAATTGGAAAATGGACAATAAATTAAACTTATATCACTGTTAAATTTACTGATGTTTATAAAACTATTTGGTTATGTAGTGCAATACCTCCACTATTCTGAAATGTACACTGAAATAATTAGTAAAGGGGCATAATATATGCATATTATGTTCAAATAGCTCAAGTTTCTCGCTTTCATCCTATATATCAAATGATCAAGTAAATGGAGGAAATGTTACTAATAAATAAATCTGATTAAAGGGCATAGAAGGTATTTTTATTCTTATTCTTGCAATTTTTTGTATGCTTGGAATGGTTTCCAGGTAAAAAGTTTTAAAAATGTAAATAGTTACCATAGTTCCCTCAATTAATAAAAGAGAGCCATGGTAAGCTTGTTAGACATTAACTTCCTCCTCTATGCATTATTACCCTAATCTGCAAAATGAAGATGATAATATTATCTACCTCATGATGCTGTTGTTAGGAGTAAAAATGTTAATACATGCAGGATGCCTAAAACAATGCCTGGCTGGTAGTAAGCACTCTGTAAATGTTGGCTTCCAGTGTGTGCTTGTTTTGGTGGCAGTGGTGGTTATTACCGTCATCACTATTATAGACAATGTTAAAGGACGTGATGACGGATCTCAGATTGACACCAAGTGTCTTGATTCCCATTTCTGCTCTTTCCCACTACATTGTATTTCTGGGATTTGAGTTTGGTATAATATTGCGACCCTAATTTCAGAGAAGAAAATTTCATCTTAGTTTTCCAGGATTCTTTTTTCTTGTTTTTTATTTTATTTATTTATTTATTTATTTTCAGAGAAAGAACATGGTAAGTGGGTGCATAAGTTCTTTTCTGGCTTTTCAGGTGGGTCAGCTCTAGACTTTGAAATCACAGGTATTAACTGAGAGCTCAGCAATGAAACTTTCTAATATCATTTAGTGTATAGACCCTGAAGAGCTTCGTTTATGTCTCATAGAGCTTTGCACATTCTTTATGGCAATTAAAAAAAATCTGTAATGTACAATTAACCTTTTATAGTTTACAAATCATTTTCATGTGTACTTTTAAATAAATGACTCATCATAGAAACACCTACAATTTTACTGATGAAAAAGTTAAAGAACAATAAATTTAAATGACTGACTCAAGATTATGTACTTAATAATGGTAGTGTGTCTTATAAAGAAATTCATATAATTATTAGCACATCACTCAGCACAGGGATTTCCTCATAATTTTCGTTGGATTAATATTAAAGAAAACTGCGGTTGGATTCAAACACAGATTTTATATGTGGTCCCAAACATTTCTGCTCTGTATGGTGACATGAAATCCCTGGTTTTAGAAGCAGTTCATTAGCCTAACTCATCATAACTTGATTAAGTTCAAGTCTGCATCTGACAGGTCTCTGGAATAAATGTTTTGAATTGGCTTCTAGATAAGATTTCATCCTGCCTGGGAAAACAACTTGAAAAGTTTTAACTTAGGGGCTCATCAATTAGACTTTGTGTTGAAGACATCATGGCTTAAAGAGAAGAAAAAATCAATTCTAAATATAAAATGTTGAATAGAGACATCTTTTAAAAAAATTTCAATGCTCATGGGGGAAGCACTTGTCTCTATCTGATGCTGACCAATCTCTTTTATTTGATTGATTGTTGAATCTATTGATGAGTGAGCCGTTCAGCCAGATTCCCCAGCAGCAAGGTCAGCGGACTGTGATTCCTCAGCGGGGAGGCTGGGGTCTGTGTGGAGGAGACTCCTCTTGGCAGGAGCAGTTTGAGTATGCAGAACACATCGGCACAGCCTAGAGCTGGCAGTTAGTGTACGCGCGACACACACACACACACACACACACACACACACACACACACACACATCCCAGTGCTTTCCCCTCAAGTGAGGCAACGTTAGCAACTGCAGTCCCAGCTTCCTCTGCTGAGGTACAAGCGGCCACTGCCTGATTTGTTGGAGGAGCGCTAGAGTCCAGTATCTGAGGGACCGGTAACACGCAGCTGTCACAGCTAGTGGCAGACAGCCCACTTCTTCCCAGCTGCTTCGCCAGCCCTGGCAAGAGGGCATACTCTTCCAAAAGCCAGCCTGCCTGGGGAGGAGGTTGCTCCACACTGAAGGTAAGACTGCTTCCTAGTCCCTTTCTTTCCTAATGTGCCAGCTACCTCACAATCTACTTTCAGGTAGGCTCTTGCCATTTCTTGTTTTAGGCATGGGAAAACCTTCTCAATCACAGCGTTCACTTTAACTGAGAAAGTCTTTTTTTTTTTTTTTTTTTTTTTGCTAAAGAAGCAGAACAGTAAGGGCTTGATAGTTTAGCAGGATTCTTCTGATTAAAGAAGTTTTAGTGCAGACTCTCTCCCAACCCTTAGAAATATTCTGCAGATAATGAGACAGCCTCATTTTGTGATTCATAGGCAACTTCACATTTAGCATAAGCATGTGCTTCTAACCTTTTCAGTTAGTTGACAATTGTTATGCAACTCAGCATGTGTAATTTAAAGACCTTTAAATGCTCTTCTTCTCCTGGGAAAAACATACCTCAGTCTTGTAAAATAAAAGCCAAGTGGTGGGAGCTGTGGATTCAAACTCTTCTTTGGCATTTAACATTCGGTGATATAGACAGGAGTGAAACTTGCTGAATCACAGAAGTTTAATATTCATGCAAATTGCTGTATTTGTCAAGGAAAGCTAGGAATCAAATGTCTTTTCATCTTTTAGAGATTTTATACATTATATTTGTTTGCTATAACTCACTCTGTTGTGGAGAGGTGGGTAAAGTGATTAATTGACAGAAATAATTAACTGGAGAGGATTTCTTCTACTAAAATTAGCTAGAATCTAGTTGTGAATTTAGAGGTTTCTTAGTTAACAGATCTATATTTATAAAACTCCAAAGAAAACTGTAGCTTATTGACTTGAGTCTACTTGTTTTAGTGATACTAATCTGCATAAATTATCACCCCTAATATTCCTTGACTGTACATATTTTTTAGCCAATTTCAGAGTAAAAAAGTTAATAAAGAAAAATTTCAACAACTTGTTAATGTCTTCACCCTTTAATGTTCAATTGTTTCATAGACATAATTTCACAAGAAGTTTTATGAGAGAATGATAACCATAATTTATCCAATTGAATTGAAATGATCATAAAGAAAATGCTGTTCAGAAGATGAGTCCCAAACACAAGTCAGGCTCATGGTGCCTCTGGGTTATCGCAGAATAGAGCACCAAGAGTGAAGTCTGTGGTAAGCAGAGAATCAGAAGACACAGTTTTGTGACTGTTTTACAAGCAGCACTTTGTATGTGTAGTACACTTTTAAAAACATTAGTCTCTTTTCATTACTCTTCTGGGAAGTGCCTTTGAGCTATGGCATGGTGTCTTGATGGGGATGACCTCAGTTCTGATGGAGGAGCATGACACACAACTTTCGGGCAGATCTAGATGTATGCTTAAAAGAGAAGTCATCACCTGGGGTCAGGAATTTTCAAGCTCAAACATCCAGGTACTTTCTCTGATAACTCTAGGGACTTATCCTTTGAGCAAAAAGACCATACACACAGGTTATCTGCTGCCTCTTTAGAAGGTAGTAGGAAGAAAGAACAGTTACCTTCTTTACTTATCATTAATATTTAATGCAAGTGATCCCTCTGCAGCATCCAATAGGGACTTTCACTCTCTAACAAATATTTCATGTATATTGTCTGGTATTGCCTTTAGCTCCCATAGTATTTGTAGTTTCTACATTGGATATTCATAAAGTATTTTGAGAAAATAGACTCTCTAGTCTGCTACACAACAACAAACACACAAAGAGAGCACAACTTTACTTTCTGTTACTTCACACTTTAATTCACAGTCAAACTTGCCATAGACCTGCTTATATCACTCTCTCCATGGTGCTGTGGCAGCTGATGGCTCAGCTGATATTGCTCCTAGTAAAATAGAGAGATCAGAAGGAGCGAAGGAGATAGAGGACACATAATTCTTTTTTTCATGTTGGGTGGATGGTGTGCACTTGGAGTGGAATCTTGGAGAGAGAGAGAATACTCTCTATTTGTTTATGTTTTGCCAAAGATGTCCAACTCAGCCAGCAACCTAAAAGATCCAAAGATGTAATCTTAACCAGGCCTGCTGTGGAAGTGAAATGTAATTTAATTAAGTTGTTGGGCGAGCTTTCTCCTTCTTGGTCTTCCTCACTCACCTTTCTCCCTAGGTGAACAGATTTGTGAGGTAGGTTAAAGAGTTAGCCAATTACATGCACATTATAGATCACCATTCAAAGCTGTCTTTTCAGAGAGGGAATCAATTTCATTTTGCTTACAGCCAGAGGTGATGACTCTTCTGTCATTGTTCTGGCTCCTAGTCACCAGCCTTCTTAGTCTTTACACAATTTTGTTCTTCCTACATCTGACAACTATTCCTGGGCATCTTGGTGAGTTGGTATTTTGAGAATTTTATTAAAATAAAGGTAATGAATAAATATTATGGATTAAGCCGAAGAAGTGGGTTATCAACAATGTTCAGTGCTGTTAGATCACATACTTTTCAGTTCTTACCAATCTGTGGGGTAGGATTGATGGTGCCATCCCAGGCATTTCTACATATGCATGGTGATGTTGCAGACCAATGCTTACCAACGCAAAAGCAAGGGAAGAAAAAAAAAAGAAGAAGAAAACCTATAAGCTTTTGTGAAATGCAGACAGGTGCCGAATACTGAGGAAACCATGTAGTTATACTCTTAAGGTGATTTTCCCCGAATTACCTTGGATTATACACTAGCTCTAACAATGGCACATTGCATGCACCCTTCAGGGCTGCGTTGAGTGATAGCTATAAATTAGGATGAAGAGAAGAAAATGCTGCACAGTTTAAATATTGAGGAGAATTAGGATCCAGATGGTAAGGTTTTTTATAGCAATACATTGGATAATGTTACAAGCTTCTATGGCTACTGGCCTATTATATTTTTTCTAGTAAAATGCAGTTTACTAGAGAAAATATAATTGCTAAGAACAATCTTGCTAATCTAGAAATGCGAATTTCCATATTACATGTTTCAACTTTGCTGGCTTATTTTTTTTCCCTTTTCCTTACTTTTTTTCCATTCTAATTCCAAACTCAATCAAAATTATATAATGTGATTTATTGTTTTATTTCAAGGTTGCTTTCTTTTCTCTCTCTCTCAGTACCTTCCTCACCTGCAAATACCCGTCTCACATTATGAATGCATTTGAGAAGTCTGTGAAACGTTTGGACTTGGACACAGAATGGTTATTAGACAAGTCTCCATCTGGTTTTAAATGTCCCTAATCTAAAATCACCTCATTTATTCAGTCTCTGTAAGATAGTTCTCTTTTTTTCATTTAGATAGGATATCGCTCTGTCTCCCAGGCTGCTGAGGAAATCTTAGCTGTAGTTCAGGTGTTTCCTTGTTCAGGACTTCAGGTCTGCTCTGAAATAATTGCTTTTCTTCTTTCAACACCCTCTAGTGGGAATTTTATTATCTCTAGTCTCAGGGGCCACAGTGGCGTCTCTGATCAGGTATAGGTATAGAAAGTGAGCCACCTTGTGGTGAAAAAGAGTAATTCTTAACAGCCTTTCAAGTTAACAACAAGGAAGGACATTGCTAATTTTCTGTTACATTGCGAAGGCGTGTTTGATTTTAGTAAAATGTCCTTTAATGGTATATATATTTTTTTCAAATCAATTGTTAGGTTACAAGCACAAATCCCTTCACTCTGTGCTTCATTTTCTAATTTGATATGACCTATCTCTTTCACCTCTTTTGTTTCTTGTGTGCACACATTGTGAGGAACACATTTATGTTGCTATGTATTTAATAATAAATATTTGTACACATTTTTATACATACTAAAGTATCAAGATAATTCAATGAAGAAATCACTTCAAAAAGAAAGCAATGAAATTACATATTTTCCACTGGGTATTAATACTGCATTTTGAATAGCTTAAAAATAAACATAGTTTACTGTATTTGCATATTCATACTTAAAAAACATACAAAAATAATAAAACAAAAAATAAAACAAATAAAATTATATGTGTGTATGCCTTTGTTCTAAATCAAAATATAGATAATAGGCATCATTTCCTATATATTTTTAAGACTCTCATCTAGCTAACCAATTCCCAAGGCTACAGTAGCCCTTGTCTTACTGACCTTATTCTCTTTCCTTATGCCTATCTTTCTGTGTGGGGAGTCAGAACTGACATTAATATAGGAGGCATGTCTCTTGGCTGGAAACAACTCTTTGGAAGTACAGATGTTAACGGTCTTTGGGAACTGGAGTTCTCTAAATATATATAGTAAGGGTAAAGGTACTGTGCAAATAAAGGACACAATTATTTCTGATGTATTTTTTTTTGCCAGTTTAGAAGATTTGGGTGCAGATGGGGTAGATCCCATTAAACCAGAATTGGTTTTAATTAAATTTTACATGGATCAAATAGAAAGACAAGGCTGAGTGTGGTGGTTCAAACCTGTAATCCCAGAAATTTGGGAGCCTGAGGCAGGCAGATCACCTGAGGGTCAGGAGTTTGAGACCAGCCTGGCCAATGTGGTGAAACCCCATATCCACTTAAAAAATAAAAATAAATAATAATTAAAAAAAAAAAAAAACTTAGCTGGACTCAGTGGCAGGCACCTATAACCCCAGCTACTCAGGAGACTGATGCAGGAGAATTGCTTGAACCTGGGAGGCAGAGGTTGCAGTGAACTGAGATCACGCCACTGCACTCCAGCCTGGGTGAGAGAACAAGACTCTGCCTCAAAAGAAAAAAAAAAAAAAAAAAAAGACAAAGTTGAGATGTTAAATGGCAGATATTTCATTAATTCCTTAATTCACCTATTAATAATGGCACTATTTAGAGAAAATACTGCCTAGAATCACACGTGCAGATTCACTCTCCAAGTTTTAAATTAGTTCCCTCTCTAGACAGCCTCATTTTATCCATGTTGTTCTTCAACTTCAAATTTATTTATTTGGGCAATCATCCTGTGTAAGCTAGTAATTCACTGTGCATTCTTTAAAAAAATAGCAGAAAGTTTTTGTTTTGAAATTGTTGTTTACATATAAACTATCTATAGCTTGAAGTATGAATACAAACAGAAATTAATAATTTCTAGACTGGGTGTGGTGGTTCATGTCTGTAATCTCAGCACTTTGGGAGGCCCAGGCAGGAGCATCACTTGAGGCCAGGTGTTTGAGACCAGCTTGGCAACATAGTGAGACCTCCACTCTACAAAAAAATAAAAATAAATATAATTAGCCAGGAGTGGTGTCAAAGGCATATAGTCCTAGCTAGTCAGCAGACCATGGCAGGCAGAATCACTGTGCCCAGGGGTTTGAGATTACAGTGAGCTGTGATGGTGCCACTGGGTGAGAAAGCAAGACCTGGTCTCTGAAAACATAAACAAACAAATAATTAAATACATAATAATAATTCCTGATTTAACCTCAGGAAACTATTATGTAATATTCCACTTGTTTGAGATTTAAATAGTGAAAATAAGCTCAAATGTCTTGTTCTGTTTGTTGTCATTAGAGTGGAATCAGGTAAAATAAAACCATTCTACTGGCTATGCAAGAGCCAGCTCCCATGTCATTGTGAGGAAAGATAAAGAGAATAATAAAATAAATTTTAATATATCAGGTAATATCCTTGAATATTCAGACATTTAGAAAATTATCACTACAATAGTAGATGCTCTTCAAAATTATTAAAATGTCTGAATTTTTAATTGAGATTTTACCTATGTATGTCAGTGACGGGAAGTACAATCTTGACTTGGAATTTAGTTTGACTTTCACAAGCCAGTGTCTCCTTCCTTGCAAGTCTCTAAGCTACAACTGGGTGAGATGGGTTTGCTACATGCACACAAATACGTAATCATTTTAATACACTACAAGTTGATGGCCAGAAAGCAAGAAAATTATTCAATCATAAAAAATAAAAGGGAAAGGAATCAAAAGTTCTTTATTTCACATGAGTTTAGGATATGAAGCATTGCAAGAAAAGCAACTTCTCCCGGCTCCTTGCTTTTCCTCCTCCTCTTTCTTCCCCTCTCCTCCCTCCCCTTTTCTCTTTTTTTTCTTTTTGTTCCCCCCACCAATTCAGTATACTTATTTAACCTCCTCATTTTCCATTTAAGGCTCTAAAAATTCTCAGTCAACATTCACTCTGAATTGTGATGCATTCAGTAGTTAATTATTTTCCACAATGTCCTTTAAATGTATGCAAATTAGACTTTTGATGAACTGGAATGTTTTACAGATTCTCTGCATAAATCACACAAGGTTAAAAAAAAATCAACCTGTTTAAGGAGCAGAATATTTTTGGACGTTCGTCATTTGCTACAGTGACTGAGGACATCTCAGTGCTGCTAGCTTCAAGTATATTCCTTCAGGGACAGCCTGCATACTTTTCAGAAAGACAATTTCTAAGTTTATTTCTAGCTTTAAAGAAAGAATATCTGCCTAGTAATGTGTTGATTGAAGCTGTAAATGGGCATGGGTAGCAATATGAACTCTTCTGTTTTCTAGGCTCATTTTGCAAAGTACTGTTAATTTATGAATTGATTTATGCATGTGCTTTTATAATGATATTTATTACTATCATTATTTAAATAGAAGCAATAATTTGGAAAACTATCCCACTCTTTTTTTCTGTACAATATTACAAAATAAAGCATTCTTGAAGTGATTATAAATTGTCTTACTGAATGCTCAGGTAATTGGATAGTGCTTACTCATTCTAAATAATGTGTCATTTAGAACAACTCAAAAGGCTTTCTTTTATTTAGACGAAATCTTACATTCTGTAGCAATAAAGATTTGATTGGCATATGTTTTATATATTATCTTTTCACATATCCAGCTACAATTGTTATAGGAAAGGGTCCCTATCCAGACCCCAAGAGAAGGTTCTTGAATCTCACGCAAGAAAGAATTGAAGGTGAGTCCACAGTGCAAGGTGAAAGCAAATTTACTAAGAAAATAAAGGAATAAAAAATGGCTAGTTCATAAAGCAGCTCTGAGGGCTGCTGTTTGCCCATTTTTATGTTTATTTCTTGATGATAAGCTAAACCAGAGGTGGATTATTCATGTCTCCCCTTTTTAGACCATATAAGGTAACTTCCTGAAGTTGCCATGACATTTGTAAACTGTCATGGCACTGATGAGAGTCCAGCAGTGAGGACCACCAGCGGTCACTCTTTTCACTATTTTGGTTTTGGTGGATTTTGGCTGACTCCTTTACTGAAACTTGTTTTATCAACAAGGTCTTTATGACCTGTATTTTGTGCTGACCTCCTGTCACATCCTGTGACTTAGAATTCCTTAACTCTCTGGGAATGCACCCCAGTAGGTTTCAGCCTCATTTTACCCAGCTCCTATTTAAGATGGAGTTGCTTTGGTTCAAACGCCATGACATTTCTCCCCTCCCTTTTATAAGAGAACCCTTAATTCTAAGGGTTGCAGAGGGAAGAAAAGCCATCTTTTGTAACTTCTTCGGGCTGAATAGGGGTGATGATATTTCTGTCTAATTATGAGGGTCTTTTGCATTCAGGGTAGAAAGGAGCTCAATCAGAAAGCATAAGTATGGTAAGTTCCATTTATAACTCTTGAGTTTTGACAAAAGATGGTATTTGGAAGATGAATAAGTGTATAATTTAAGAAAACACTCAGTAAGCTTGTCCTGTATTCCTACACAAAGAGTATAACAGCAATATATTCCACAAGAGTAAAGCAAAACAGGTAAAGTTATTCCAAGTAAACTAAATTAGAAGGCTTTTCATGAACTGAGCAACTGTTGGAACTAAGCTGATATGGGGTTGTTAGCTGATTGTAATGTGCCTAGAATTAGAATACTGATTTAGATATTTATATTACCCATCCCACTTGTTCTGAGCAGCAGTCAGAGATCACTGGTTGATTCACAGGAATAAGTAGGGTTAGCCTAAATTGCAGAAACAAACTTAAAAACCACTGGTGAGACCAGAATTTAATAACAAGTATACCATAGCTTTTGAAACATAATATTTCTTTTCCAGTTTCCCATTTTACTAAAATAATGGTAAGACTGATTTGCTTTACTATACTTGGCCTGATTATTTGTATAAAGTGCAACAAGAATGACTATTTTCATATAGGCTGTTTTAAATGGGCTTTCCCAAAACTCTGTTCCATAGAGGGAATTTTAGATATAACTTTTTTAAAGCTGAGTCCAGCCATGGGTTTGTACCCTTAAATACCTATGAGTTGGGTAAATTTCTTTCCTCTTGAGGTCCTAGAACTTGCAGCTTCTGGACCTGTTAGAAAATGACATTCTTTACTTACCACAGGTCAGAAACCCTGAACAAGGACTGTTGTAGGCAAGATATAAGACTAGTTCCCCTAAGGGCTTTTCTTTGCTCTACAAGTCAAGTTTGATTCCTTAAAGGAAAGCACAACATTCCAGTCAAAGCCTTGTTAAAATAACCAATTTCTCCAATTGTGTATTGTTACAAAAGAAAACAGATTCTTATTGCACTTAATGCAAATAACTATATTGCCATAAGTTAAGAATACTCACAACTAGTTTCCAAATTCTGGAGAAAACAGGTAGAGAGAAATAAATATGCTCTAAATTTTGTTCACAGGAGTACACTTAGCTTTTTAAAGCTGTAAATAGCTCGAAAGAAAAGTTTACTTGACTCTGAAAAATAAAACAAAGGAATAGAAACATTTTAAACAAAGTTAAAAAGATTAGACTTTTTCAGTTTAGTCCATGCAGGTTAACTTTTGTTTGAAGGTTATGAACATTTCAGTTCTTTATGAGAGTTTTGAAAGTTTTTTCCTCTATTCTGATGTCACAATTTCCAGAGTTATCAGAAAACTTGCATTTAAGAACTCCTGTTAGAGTTCTATAACTGATTTTAAACCACCTCCTAAAGAGGATTAAAACAAGACAACAATTGTCTGTGGATGATAAAAAGTTTTAGGACAGCCACTATTAAAGCTACAATTAATAAGGAAATTTGGTTACTTATGTGGCACACAAAATTTTACATAACAATTATAATTATTAATATATGCTAAGTTATATAGAATTATAGGAGTTGCCCATAACTTTGGAACATATAACAATAACACATTTATATAAATATAGCCCAAAGAAAGCACAATACCATTTCACATTTTATAATGCTTCCAGTATGGTTTTTATACCAAATAAGCCACATTTTACCTTTACATTAATGTATTATTAATGTTAGACCCAAGTTTTAATAAAACTTTATAGACATATTTACCCAATTTTAATGTTTAACCATAAGGTAAGATTCTTATAAGCTTTTTATAGCCCTTTACTTTTTTTGCGTGAGAAACAGCAGATTAGTGCTTTAAGAAACACCTGTTGTGCTTTAATTCCAATATTTATGGAAAAACTGAATAACACCCCTTTAAATTTAGCCAGTGTCCACACACAGAATTTATTTTACAATTGATTTTTTATAAACCTTCCACAACTGTTTAAACCTTTAGCTTTATTCCATTTAACTTAAAATAAATTTTTAACCCTTTAGCCAAAAAAATTATATTCTCATGCCTTCTTACAATCTTTTACCAAAAGCACATTCTACTTTCCTTATACACCTTACATGTAAAACTATTTCTTTAATAATCTTAATTACATGTTGCAATGTTAACTTTTAGTGACTTTTATTTTTAGTGAAAACCTTCGTAAGTAAGGATTTTAATTGTGTACTAGGTGTGGGGCCTAGCCTAGGACACACCAGGCAGAAATGCAGATAAGGGCTGACACTCCAGCATAGCTAGGGGCATGGCTAACTTCACNGAAACATTCACATTTCTCTTATTTTCAAAAGAAGTTTAAGATCATAAAAATGTTAAGTAATGTATCATTTTTGCTTATAAAACGTTATAGGCCAAGATATATTTATATTAAGAAAAGTTATAATAAATGATAAATGTAAAGAAATAATAGATTTTCATTTGGGTGAAAATCTCAAAAATGTAAGCATCAATACACAAATTATTGTTCAGCAGTTAGTAATTCAAAATGTGGTTTATCAAAATCTACTAATTTTAGAGCCTAAATATTGAAGAATAAGGTACTAAATTATATTTGTGAAAATATCAAATGAAAGAACCTGAAAATAAATTATGAATATATGTGATGCTAAGAAATTAGTTTTGCTTATACTAAAAGACCAATGAATATTGTCTTTCAATATGTTTAGATCTGCAAGGTACCATGTGTACTTCCCTCTTCCTTAATCCAAAAGATATTAATTCACCAACTCATTAATCTCTTCAGAGGGTACTATTTTTTTATGTTATTTGATTTTTCCATTTTCTCTGTTATTCTGTGCGATTTAGCTTAGGAAATCTTGTTTAAATATTTTATCTTTTTCTTTCTGGTAAAATTGTGGACTTAGAGTACATGTTCCCCATATGTTGTCTTTGGTTTTAATATTCCTTGATTCTGTGATTCTACAATCTGAGTATTCATTTGCATAACTTCACAAAATTCTTGCATACATATACAACTTAATAAAACAGAACAATAACGAATCACTTTTTTCCTTACCTTAGTAATTTACCCTCTTTGCTGGCTTCATAATTTTCTACCTGCGTAATTCCCACGTAGCTGTTAAGGGAGACTCACAGCTATGAAAAGTCAAAAAGTATCAAAAAAATTATTTTATTGAAGAGGAGCACAAGATGAAGAAACAACCCTTGCAAAAGCTTAATCCAAACAACCGATTCTTAATATGTATACTGCATATATTGTAGACTCAAATGAGTCACTGAAACAAACAAACAAAACATAAAGAAGAGCAGAGATAGTTGGAAACTAGAATTGCCTAGGAATCTCTCCACATTTGTGTCTTTCCTTTTCACTCTACAGGTGGCTTTATTTACCTTCAACCGTTTTCTCCTTAAAGTACAGACATCTTCGGTTGCTCATTTCATGTGTTGCAAACAGGAGGAGAGGGACACATCTACTTCAAAAACAATTTGAAAAGTTCACGAGAAAGATTCCAATGTACTAGCTTTTTCTTTTGTAACCAAGAAAGAGTGCCCGAGAAAGAGAGATTCTAGAAATTTTCCAGCTTTCTTTATGCCTCAGGTGCATATGCTGCAGATACGGAGTCTGTAACAAATGGAACGAGATAATTTGTCTTGGGAAGACCAACCAACCAACAAACAAACAAGAGCATTAGCTGCTGAATTTGAATAAAACAATACTGAATGTTTACTCCTCCTCTGCCAATGTTCATAATTTCTCAAATTTAGAAAAGAGAGATTTAAAAAATGTGTGGGCCTAAGTGTGTACTATTTAGAACACACTCTTTAATATTCAATTTAGTAGTAGCTCCCCTGGTATATAGTCTGCCCTCTTCATTTGTGAAAACTTTTATAGCACAACGTTAATGCTCCCTAATGCAGGCTATTGTCAATGTTAAGCATCACATATATCTTTCTGAAATTTCTAAGATAGAAAACATCATATAATTCAATCATCCATAAGTCCCATATGTTTCATAAGAACATTGTTTTAGGTAATCATTAAAGTGAGCACCCATATCACATATTGACTCCCAACGTATCTAGTTAATGGAATCCTAAAATATTAATAATTTCAAAACTCATACCTAAGCAACATAGCTTTCAAGTCTTTAATTCTTTCTTTTAACATTTTTATTTCCAAACTACTGAAAATGTAATTTTCAAGGTAATACTCATTTTCAGTGGTTTTGATTTGTTTTCTAAGACCAACCGAGCGGGCACAAAAGAACCAGCGAGTAGGCAAGGATAGCAGCAAAACTGCAAATTTATTTTGGTCACCTAGCTTCAGGGGAAGAAGGTGGGTAGGGAGAGGTCTGTCGGCCTCCGGCAAAGGAGGCCAAGAAAGTCCCCCGGTGAGCTCTCCGACGGAGTTCCTACAGTCCCGACAGGAGTGGGGGCTGGGAAGTCCGCACGTGGCATCCGTCCGAGGGGCTTTTCTAGGAGTGGGAGGGCAATAGGCGGGGCACGGGAGTGTCATGGGGCATTCCGCAGGTGCGACCGGGTAAATCTTAGTCTCTTCAGATTGACATCACCTGGCACATGCCTGGTTGGTCTGCACCTTCCTGGGCGCAGGCTGCATTTTCGCTCGTGCGGGAAAAGTTGGTGATGAAGATCCCGGAAGTGCGCCATCTTGCCTCCGTTGGTCCAAACACATAGCACAAAATTCATAGCACCAGCTTAAGACTAGCCTCAGAATTCTTTTTTGCATTAATCCTAACTTTACGGAGGAGATAAACACTGAGTATTTTTACCACTCATTCAACGGTTTGCACAGAGAGAAGCCTGAAACCTGACTGGTAAGAAATTTTTACCCTTTTGCCAGCATTCCAGGCTTCTGGGTCTCATTCCCTGAGAGGCCCTAGTGATCCAGCTTGCCTTATCATTGTCCTGGGGGCCAAAACGTATCGTAAAGGAAAATTATTATTTTTTCATTCTGGCCAGAGCAAAATAGGTGTGATTTGGCAGAGACCTTAGCCACTCTGCTTAGCACCCAATATCAAACTGGCAAGGCTTAAATTTGCCCCCAGATGGGCCCTGTCATCTTTAATCCAATCTCAGACTTGGAGTTTCAACACGTGGTCTCTGGGCAAGATGGTTGCCCTGAGTAACAGGAAAGATAAGAAAGGGAAACTAGAGAAGGAAAGTATTGCCTGTGGCAGTGTAGGGAAGGCAAAATGATCAGGGAGGCCAGAGAAAGACCCACCCATTGCAGCGACAATGAAAAGCTCAGGTGGCTGCAGCTGCTGTTGTGAAGGGATTTTTTTCCAGCAATCCTATTAGCTCTCAAGTTTCCTCTTTTAGGGAAGAAAAACTTCCCCATGTCCCAAGATCTTGTACATGCCTAACCCTGTCACCCACAGCCATCAGCAAAGAGTGAAAGGCAGATGAATCCAAAGAGAATAGCAGTTAACATCTCACACTGCCGAACCTGTTTTTAACCAAGAGGGACTTTACTGAGAGACACTGCCAAACCTGTTTTTAACCAAGAGGGACTTTACTGAGAGGGACCTCTAACCCCCTAAATGTTAAAAGGGACTCTAACCCTCCTAAGTTGGGTCTCTAACCCAAGGTCGGTCAACTGTCCTTACCTTTTATTAAGAGGGGCCTCTAACCCACTCTGTCTTAGGAGAGACTCTAACTCCCCTAAATTGGGCCTTTAACCCAATTCCATCCTTTACCTGGGTACCCCACCACTTACCCAAAGTCATCCAATCAATGCTGCAGTCTATTTCCTTTGCATCAAGGAGTCTCCTCAGCATCCTCCCTTCTGTTTGGCAGAAATATGTTATAGGACCCCAATACATACCCAAAGGTAGACGTTGAGTCAGGGTTTCTGCACTGTAGTCGCTTTGTGGTCACTAGAAATATGTCACAGGAAAGAAGTCCCGATCCAGACCTCAAGGTTCTTGGATTTTGTGCAAGAAAGAATTTAGGACGAGTCCACAGTGCAAAGTGAAAGCAAGTTTATTAAGAAAATAAAAGAATAAAAGAATGGCTGCTCCATAGAGTAGTCCTGAGGGCTGCTGGTTGCCCATTTTTATGGCTATTTCTTGATGATATGCCAAACAAGGGGTGGATTATTCATGCCTCCCCTTTTTAGATCACATGGGGTAACTTCCTGACATTGCCATGGCATTTGTAAACTGTCATGGTGCTTGTTGGAGTGTAGCAATGAGGACAACCAGAGGACACTGTTGTTGCCATTTTGGTTTTGGTGGGTTTTGGCGGACTCCTTTGCTGCAGACCGTTTTATCAGCAAGGTCTTTATGACCTGTGTTTTGTGCTAACTTCCTATCTCAACCTGTGACTTAAAATGTCTTAACCATCTGGGAATGCAGCCTAGTAGGTTTCAGCCTAGTTTTACCCACCTCCTATTTAAAATGGAGTTACTTTAGTTCAAATGCCCCTGACACAGTGACCATATTATGTATTCATGGTTTTGTTTACTTTTAGACTGATGGTTTCCAATCAATTTTTTGTTCCTCCTAGTGACTGAGTTGCGTTTTTTTTTTCTTTTGATCCTCCACTGTTATTTTTTTAAAATCCCTTACTGTTCTCTTTAAATGTAACAATAACAACAAAATAATATTTCCAATACAAAAAGAAAAATAATATGCTCAATGTTTCCTCACGTTTTTGATATTTTGCATTACAGTGGCCGGATGTAAAGTATCTGCTTGGTAAATGCAAATAAGAATCTGGATATGATGGGATGTTTCCTGGCAGGGTCAGGCATGCATGTAAAATGGTAAAATAGACATTCCTCTTGAATCAGGGACCTGATGTTGGATAACTGAGAAGTACAAAGTCTTTAGCTAAGGACTTGAAGAACAAAGAAAGTAACAGAAAACCAGAAAATACCATTACTAGCTTATGTACTTGTCAATTTAAATGTGTCTGTTTCCCTTCAGACTCTAGAGGAACGTCATTATGAGCACAGTGAGAAACTCAGGTGTTATTCTTTCTGATTTCACTGACCACCTTGGTCACATTATCTAGGTTTTCTTAGGCTCATCATAGATTTCACATTTGCAGTCAAGTATGACTGATGTGCCTTAGATTTCCTGGATTCCCCCTACTTTTTCTTTTGTCAGCATTTTAGGTACATCCTCCAACCATAGCCTTAGGTAAAAAAGAAAACTATTGAAAAGAGCATTAAAACCCCTCTCCAATGTAGAGAGCCACGTTAACCAGTCTATTTACCTTTAAAAATATATGAGAATAAGAGAAAAGACAGAGATTTAAGTAACTGTGGCAGTTTTGACTTAGTTAACATTTCTGAGAAAATATCAATTTTCAATGTTTAAAATTCATCATATATGTGCTATAATTTAGAGGCAAATAATAACCTTCCAATGCATATAGCCACTTACTATTTACAAAGAAGCTTTACAGACATTTTGTATGTTATGTCTCCTCTGTAAACTTCTTGAGTTTCAGTTCTCTTTCATATAGATCATAGTTATTAAGACCTTCACAATGATAAAAATTACTGACATGATTTTTTAAAATAATACTTTCCAATAACCACTCATGAAAATTATTATGATTTAACATTTGTGAGATGGTGCACAAAATTAGTATTTTAGCTAGTTACTCTTATTATCACATTCACAGAAGATTGGCAAGTACTGAAATAAATCTTGTGTGTTCCACTGTGCCATGCACAAATAGGCAGGTGATTTTTAAAACAAATAAAATTCAACTTATTATACCCTACCTAATAAGACCTTTTTAAACCTTAAGTCTGTAACCTAACTTAATTAGCATAGCCAGTCAGCCACATTCTCATCAGTGAATTCAGTATGTAAGCCTTCTATGTCACCTACACTGGCACCTATGGTTTTGAATGGGATGCCATCTAACATCCTGCCAGAAAGTCTCCCTCTGGCTTGACAATGCTGCAATAACTCATTTTGCCAGCAGTGGTTAAACTACAAATTCATTTAACTATACATCCTTTATTCTATATGCTTTCGTTCTATTGGTAAGGATCTACCTCATGTGAAACTTTGTCAAAACTTTACTGAAACCACTCCCTCTTAAAATAATTCCTTATTAAGAGATCCAGTGTGAAAGAAAAATATATTGTTGATGTGACTTCTTGTAAACACAGGTAGGCTTCTATAATCACTACTTTCTTGAAATCTTTACAAACTCTATGAATGCTAATCCATTCTAAAAAATTGTTGTAAAGTGGGTGATAAACTTACAAATTTACTTTTTCTCATCATCAATCTTCAGGAGACTTTTCTATTCTCTTAAATAATTACCGAGAGCAGTTTTACTGTCACACACCTGATAAACACTGTTAGCTCACATACATGTGCTGTAACTATATTCTTATCTCTCATTGGTTTCAGTGTGGCTGGCCAATATTTGTGATATAAACACAAATACAGTATAAATACTGTAAATATAAATTACAGTATAAATTAATACTTTTTTGGACACAAAAGTGTGTTGTGTAATTTGGCTTCTCTTAGGTTTTATTAAAAATTATGTCGACCCAAGACCGTGAAGCCATCTCTTATATTTTCTTGTTTTTATTGTGGGCATGTCTAAATTAGCTTCTCCTTTACTTCTAGCAGTGTTATGGGTATCAGTTCAATCTGGAATTTAGCCTTGATTTTATATATATATACGCATACATATATGTATATATCTAAAACACATATATATGTGCATGTGTGTATAATTTTGTTTAAATATTTTTATTTTAAAATCTGTCTGTACTATAAAATTGAATTTACTATCCATTATAAGTCCAAATAAAGTATTTCAACTTCAGTGAAGATCATAGAATTAAAACTTCACAAAGCCTTGATATAAATACTATATTTCATAAACATAATATTATTTTATGCAAATGTGAGAGCAGTATACCACTGCTAGAACAGTAAGTTGTAAACTTGACACTTATTTGCCTCTGACATTTTGCATTTTGGTATGCTTTTAAGAATATATTTTGAGACATAAACAGAATAGGTCAGAAAAAGAAAAACAAAACAAGCATTGAAAAGTGAAATAATTGTCATCCCCAAAGAATAAAAATCATAGCATGTTGCAAATCGGTAAAAGTAATGTTTTATGAGTCTATATTGTTAAGTAAAATTATCTTGAGTGAGAGGTAGCTGCTAGTTTATTTTTTTAATAAAAAGCAAACTAGAAACACTAAAGTTATGAATTACAGTATTCTAGAAAAATAAAGATAACATATAACAAGTAGATATTGTTGTCAATACTGGCATATTGGGTTGTTTGTAAAAAATATTTTATTACTGCATTTCTCCCTGTGGCTGTTCCCTGGGGACATGTGAAGAGATCTTTTTAGGCTGATGAATATTTAATTTATTTTCAGTGTAGTTTCAGTTTGCTGTAGGGAGAGACGACCTAGAATGTGGGCTGGGGAAGTATCAAGGGAGTTTGAGTAACTGTTACATAAACTTAGAGAGATTGAGTACTATATTAATGTGTGAAAACAAACCTTTTTCTCTAGATCTGTCTCTTAGCCTCAGTGTTTTCTTCTTGGAAAATACACCTCAAAGCAACATAGTAAAACTGTCAACTCAAAGACTTTTCATAAGCTGTAGGAAGGATATGTTCAGTTTGGTTTACATTAAATCTACTCTTTAGGGAATGTTGAAAGACCACCGATATCCTGATTTTGGTGGCCTCATGCATATTTATTTTCCTTAATCCTCTAAGAGAACACCAATTAGGAGCCTTAGTTTAAGGCAACAGAAAAGGCACAAAAGGTTCTGCATGGTTCCAGCGTAAGGCCTATTTCACAGGAGCAGAGGGTGAGCATGTGAGAAAAATTTCTTTCGCTTCCTTTCATTTTTGTATCTCTCAGTTGTGCATAAATCTCTTGCTTGGCTAAGCTTTTGTAGAAGAAAACATTGAATAAAACAGGCAAGATTTTTAAAAATCTCAGAAGCTTAGGGAATGAATCTAAGTTCTGATTCCGAACTCAGTACTCGTATTGTCTCCCTGCAGGGGTAGAGGGAACTGAGAACAGGGTCATAATTCAGATGTATCATAGATGGTCAGAATAAAGTGTTCACACAACATTCTGAGTCACAAGCTAGGAAGTGTGGAGCTAATATGTCATATGAAAGATAGCCTCATAGAGAGGTAATGAAGAGAGTCTGCAAGTAACTCATATGACTGCCTTGCACAATTTGGATATTTGAGTTACTACTTTTATTTTAAAAAAAGGAATAAAAGTGTAGTGCCTCACCTTTCATTTATTTCCAGTTCACTGTATCTCCTCTCTTTCATTATCATCATGGTTGCCATGTGAATTCCTGACTAGCCAAAAGTGGCAGTTTTAACAGAAATCACATTGAGAGGTGGATCTTCTTGGTTGTATCTTTTTAACTTGGTTCTTTTTGCAGTAGATTCTGCGCTTAGCACTTCTTGAGCATTACTTATTTCATCTTCAAGCCAATCAAGGAAGATTGGGTCTATGCTGTTTTCCTTTCAGAGATGAGGACATTGAAACCCTATGAATTTATAAAAACATTGCAAAAATCCTGATCAGAATAACACAACTTAAATGGTAACTGATAATCAATGTAGAACTAGTATTTAAATATCTCTTTGTCCTTTGATCTATCCCCAGCACACTATTTGCTAGTAACTAAACTAAAGCTTACTCTATAGGAAGTGGAATTAAGTGAGTTCATACATCTAAGCTACTCCTAGACATTTTTCCTAAGACTGCTGAGAGATAGTAGAGTATGGTATTTTAATTCATTTACCTGGTTTATATTGTTTCTATACCCAAATTGGGTGGTCTTTAGTAAGTTACTTAACCAATGTGTGTGTCCATTTTATGATTGGTAAAACAGGGATAATGATAGTGTCTTCCCCGTGAAGTGGGAGTAAGAATTAATTAGGTGCACATTTACATAAAGCATGTAGAACAGTGCTTGACAGAGGGCAATCACTTTTGAAGTTAGATGTAATTTTATTGTTTCCATCTCAACAATTGAAAAAAATATCATATTTGCCAGAATTTATCTTTTTTTATTTCCTCTTGGGTTTCATATAATTCTTTATTCTGTAGAGTATACTATGTTGACATGTGCATTCCAACTCTGGAAGGGATGCTAGAGCTACAAAGAAGACTGCAGTATCGCCTCTGGGCTCAGAGCTTGGACACAACTGACAAAACACTTGGAAAAAGAATATAGTGGGTGCTGTAACAAGATAATGAATATGAGACACAAGATAATGAATATGAGACACCATGATAGTAAGTACCCATTCTACCAGAAAAAGGTTTCACAATAGTCGCAACTATTCACCTTGCTTTTGTAGTAGAAACCTGCAGGGTTTAAAGGATATATGAGAGGTACCTGAGGCCCTGAAAACAGTATCACATTTGTAGAGAGACATGATAACAAATGATCTTTTTTGAGAATAGGTAGAGGATGAATGCAGGACACATAGGAAGGGTAACAAAGTATGATATTTCAAGAGGTGGACAATGCCAAAATATGGAGAAACTTCTATCCTCTATTAAAAAGTCATAGTGACTTTCTACAGCAGGGAGGGACATGGGACCAAAAGGTATCTCAGAGCAATAATGAACTGTGACAACAACTTAAGGGTGGCAAAGATGACAATCTTCCAAAAATGTATAATCTTCCTGCAATTAAAAGTAATTGGAATTGTTCTTATTGGAAAGAGAAAAATGTTATTATTCCCTTTACCTATGGATAATGTCGTGATTCTCTGTGTATGCTCCCAGGGATTCTCTATAGGGAAAAGGATATTAAGGGAAAATAACTTTGAAACTGACAAAGAACAAGACTCCTCCAAGGAGGTATTACAAAATTCATCATTAGGGTTACTCAGAGCCAGTTTGTGCAAGTAATAAATTATTCTATCCTTTCTCAAAGGCAAGTTACACTAATAACATTCCAACTTTATTCAGATTCTAAAAATTGGTTCTGTGAATAGTGGCACATATTCCTTCCTATGGCTATCCTATTCTCTGTGGCATGATTTTTTAAAAATATTATTAATGTTAAAATGAAGTAACATAAAATATAAAATGTAATATATCTTAGAAGACCTAGATGACTTGAGGCTGAAAAAGTAATAGAAGACAATAAAAAATATTCTACTTTTTACATCTCTAGATTGGCTAAAACTTCCTGTTCCTTGGAAAATGGTGATGTCTAGGTTGATAAATGTTTACTGGCTTATAAAATTGTCAATTACTTGCTTCTTATATAAATGAATGAATATGAATATGTAAAGAAGACGTATAAGAAAACTTTATACTTGTAATCTCTCTTTTCTTCCCCTTGTCTATCTCTTTCTCCCTTAATCACACTTTCCCTATTTGACTCTGTCCTTGTCCCTAAAAAGCAAAATATTCTTACTAAGTAGAAAAAAACTTTGCTCTCAGAATTTGATTTGACTAAGAATCTGAATCCCATTGACTTGATGTGTGACCTTGAAAAGTCACTAAAAATTCCTGGTTTTCTGTCCCCTTACCTACAAAATATGGATAACATTTATCTTATGTTTGCTCCAAATAATAAAATTATATGTTAATATGATTAATTCTCTATCTGTAATGTCAGAAATATTCAAACATTAATTGACTCTGAATCCTACCTATGTTGCTTAAATATCTAATGATTCTAGTAACTCTTCATAATTTAGATTACCTTGGAAATTCTGAATTAATGTATAATGGACTTGTTCATTAAAATTAATTGATGAATTCTGTATGTGCTTAGGCTTAAAACAGATAATTTCATAACAATGATTAGATTATATTTTCCTGGTGTCTTGAACTATAAATTCCTTTGGATAGGAATATTATAGCCATTTTCAGATTGTCAAGACATACAGTAAGTGCAAAATGTATGCTGAATAAATGAAAAGACAATTGACATACAATAGAAGAGACCGTTTAGTTTTATTAAACATCAAACATTTAAGCTGCTAAATTTAATGATTGAAAAATTTTAAAAGATGATTTATTGTTTAAGTATGTTTCATCATCATACCAAAGTGATGCAGTTAAATCGCATCATCTCTTTCAATAATGTTTTATGAGAAATTCAGTGGCATTTCATATGAAAATGCTTTCTTAACCATTGGAAAATTGTTTTTGTATGGTTTTAATTTTCTTTGTATTGTTTTCAGGCATGAGACTAACCTGCTCTCAGCTCTAGCTAGGGCTACATAAGATTCAGCCCTATATAGAGATATGAGGCTGACTTTCTGATTCATGGTGTAATGAGAAATCAAGATATGATAAAATAGGTTGAACATGACTCATTTCCAGATAATTTTAAGTTGAAAGCTAATCCTGGAAGTTCCAAAAATGTCTCTAGACGGTGGCATAGTAAATGGATTCCTACATGAATTTTTTAAAGCTATGTCCAAATTGTTCAGTGAAGTACACAGTCACCCGCATATAGAAACTAATTTGTCTTACCTCCACTCAACAAATCCACTTGATATAGTTCAGTAAGTATTTTAAAATCACCTACTACATAATGATTCATGTTTTTATTTTACCACAAGTTGGCTCTTTAGATAATGTACCTCTTTTATCTGTGTTTCAGGTTCTTATGAACAAAATGAGACAGTTGAAATAAATGAATTGTTACGACTCTTCTCACTTCTTGTGTCCCCAAATCCTAAAAGTCTGATTGTTCTCATTACTTTGATAATGTGTTTTTATTGTTCTAATTTTTTTTTTTAAGTTTGAACCCTTAATTGTTTATCTCTTATTTTTATGATTCCTCATCAGTACAAGTCTAAGTCTAAGGTCTAAAGTCTTTGTAGCCTCCTTACTATATCCAATTTTTTAATTTATTCAGTTCCTGATTCTTTCTCACATGTTAGTATCCTCATCATATTCTTTGTGAGTTACATAGGTAATGGATATGAACTGAAGTTAGTTGACCATAAGTTAAACTATTAAAAAATAATTTACAGAGCCAGAGAATATTTACAGGTAACTTAGGTCAGTAATTCTCAAACTTTAGTGTGCATCAGATATATAATACATTGTGGGTTTTATTCAAGTGTAGATAACTGGACTTCACACCTGAATTTTCTGATTCAATCGTTCTGGGTAGAGACCCCATAACTGACATTATTAACAAGTTCTCAAGTGATGATAATGATTATGGTCATCACTTGGTCAGGGAACCGTATTTTAAGAACCATTTCTCTATGTTAACTTCCTTACTAAGAAGGAGTAAATAGGTGGTCCACATTAACACAGCAAGTTAATATCAAGTGAGATTTAAAATCATGTTCTGAAACAATGCCTAGTCCAGTGTTCTCTTCCATTAAATTAATGCTTCTGAAGGTATATTCTGTGGAACATTACTTAGACGGAAAATACACACTCAAATCAATAATTACTAAGCAGATATCATTGACAAATAAATTTGCAATTCCATTTGATCAGAATGCCTGTTTCTTCATATCTAAATATTATAATTTAGCAAGCCTTTACCAAGTCTTCCATTGCTATTTGGAAAAAAAAAAGTTTCCTTTGGTAATTTTCTTTTTACTTTTATTACTTTGTAATGTATTCTGCTGATATCCTTTCGAATTGATTTTAATTGCCCTTTTTCTTTACCAGTACTTCTCTCAGGTTAAAGCCATAGTTGTGAGCTGCTGAAGTTGATGTGTTTCTAACTAAGAATGCTGTTTTCAACACAGTAGTATGTATTTGCCTCCAAGGATTCTAAAGTCTGGGTATGCATGAAATCACTGTCCATAGGTGGGCTTCACTTGGCAGAAGGAAAGTAAAACTGGGTATTAGTTTTGTTTTTTTAAGATTTTCTGTATCTGGTATCTGGGCCTTAATACCTTCAGTCAAAAAAGGTGCTACATGAATATCAAAGGATTGAAAAATGGTTAGCATGTCATACAAAGATAAGATGATTTGGAACCCAGGTGAAGCAATGCTAGGAAGAGTGTTTTCCTATTTACGTTTTGGTAAACTAGTCCTTGTTCTGGGACAAAAGACAAAAATAAAAACAAACTATAAATAATGCATAAAGGATGCGACAACTCTTTCTGAGTATGTAAATTTGGATGGAGAGGAGGCAACTAGCTCCATTTTCCTAGATAGAAAGGGAAAGAAAAGCATCCAGGATTTGGTCAAGTCAGGGAGAAAAACCTTCCGATACGTTTATAAAGCCTGGGCTGTAAAATGGAAAACATGTAACTTTTGCAGGCAGATGGACCAATGCACAAATGATGTTTCCAAAATTTATTTGGTTACTACCTGGGCAAAATAGTGGAATATCTTGGACTTTCAACTTTCTTATCTGTGAAAAAAGATGTGAGTAAACCTTTTTTTTTTTTTTTTTTTTGGCGGGCTGTACGTACTGTGGATAGCTCTTCTGAACTCAGAAGAGGATCTGGCTCTTGTTTTCTTGCAAACTCTCCAAATAAGACTAAGACTGCAGGAGACTAAGCCACCTATTCTTCAACATCATCCCACAGGGTTAATAACATCACCTTAATACAGCAAACATACAGTAAAATGTTAATAGATGCTTTGCTTTATGCTTTAAAAGTTATCACTGGCCAGGCTCGGTGGCTCATGCCTGTAATCCCAGCACTTCGGGAGACCAAGGCGGGAGGATCACCTGAGATCAGGAGTTTGAGACCAGCCTGGCAAACATGGTGAAACTCCACCTATACTAAAAATACAAAAATTGGCTGGGGATGGTGGTGGGTGCCTGTAATCTCAGCTATTCAGGAGACTAAGGCAGGAGAATTACTTGAACCCGGGAGGCAGAGATTGCAGTGAGCCTGGGAGACAAGAGTGAAACTCAGTCTCAATCAATCAATCAATCAATCACTGAACTTAAAAAAAATCAAGAATCTGATGATAGATTACAAAAGCTGAAAATGTCACATATTTTAGGAATATAATGCCTTTTCTGTCATATAACCCCTGGTCACTCAAACATATTTTTATTTTTTCCATCCAAAATTTGGGTTGTCCCAAACTGTTAAGTAGATGATCTAATATACATTAAATGTCTTAGATCAAAGGAAAATGTGGAATACCCTCTTAGAATTTGATATCTTTATTCAATTTCATAACTTTTCAGTAACCGAGGTTTTAAGATATTCTTTAATCTTCATTCTGTTTTTCTCTTGCCTCTTCTTATATTATTCTCTAGTTACATTTCAGTACACTAGATGGCAAAATAAAGGAACTAGCATTAAATGATTGATTTAGTTACACATGGGTTTATCATAAAACTTTTACTCTCTTTGTAAAGAATGAAATCTTCACTCTCCTCAGCCCATGTGAGTGCTTGGGTTCTAGGACATGTGTCTGATGTCTCAGTCCTGCTAAGGGGACTACTTGACTCCATAATATGGACATCTGTGTTGGCATCTTGGCCTCTTTCTACATCCACACACTTCCTCTAAACCGTGCTCCGGCACTAACAAAGAAAGACCATGTCCCTACATATTTCTAAGATTACTCAAGTCTAAACATTGTAGGGAAAATATATAGAAGTAGTGTCACACTGTGAGGAAAATATAATTGCTATAAAACCTTCCAAGAGCTTTTCGAATCCAGAATTAAACTGACCATGGACTCAGAGTGAAATGTCTATGATATAAATTGGATTATGTGATTCTTTCACCTGAAATCCTTCAGTGACATCCCATTGTTTTTACAAGGGAGCCTGATTTCTTTTGGTTTTACTAATTCTTTTATGATCTGGGCTCTGTTGTCCTTCAGGTTTGTATAAGGCCACTTTCCCATCAACACTTAAGCTGCAGCCATGGGGAGTGCCCAACATTTTCTCCTATGGCCATGGTTTCTTGCCTCTGAACCTCTGGTTCAGTTCGCAAAAACTTGCTCAAGTATCATCACCTAGTAGAAGCATTTTTTTTTTTAAAACACATTTACCTGGATTAGGTACCCTAATCTCTCCTTGTTTCTTCCATAGTGTGTAGCATCGCATTGTCATTGTCTCTTTACCGGTAATTCTTTTCCAGTAGTATGCAAATTTCACACCTCATTCATCTCCATGTCCTCAGAGCCTGTTATATTATTTTGCAAACAGGAAATGCTGAATAAATGTTCAAAAGGAGAAAATGCCTTCAATTATTCAGCATGATTAATATTTCTTATTTTAGACCACTCTTCTTCTTATCCCTTCTAACATTTTATTTTTGGGAACTCTTCTCTCCCTCAGCATCGTTATTCCAAACCCCAAGTCACACTCAGTATTAAGAATGATGAATTGAATAGGCATGGCCAAGTGCTAAAATCTAGCTTTGCCATTAGGCGAATAGGCATGCCAGGAACATGCTTGTTCACAAGCAACATTATTATTATTATTACTATTTTTATTTGTTTTTGTTTTTTTTTTTGAGATGGAGTTTCGCTCTGTCACCCTGGCTGCAGTGCAGTGACCCGATATCGGCTCACTGCAAGCTCCGCCTCCCGGGTTCACACCATTATCCTGCCTCAGCGCCCAGAGTAGCTGGGACTACAGGGTGCCCGCCACCACGCCCGGCTAATTTTTTTTGTAATTTTAGTAGAGACAGGGTTTCACTGTGTTAGCCAGGATGCTCTCGATCTCCTGACCTCGTGATCCACCCACCTCGGCCTCCCAAAGTGCTGGGCTTACAGGCGTGAGCCACCGCTCCCGGCCCCAACATCATTATTCTTTTAAGAAATGATATCTGGGCTGGGTGCAGTGGCTCACACCTGTAATCTCAGCACTTTGGGAGGCCGAGATGGGTGGATCACTTGAGGTCAGGAGTTTAAGACCAGCCTGGGCAACATGGTGAAAACGCCATCTCTACTAAAATACAAAA
>NW_016819708.1:73752-81740 GCF_001698545.2 Rhinopithecus bieti | reverse complement strand
AAAAGAAAAGAAAAGAAAAAAAAAGAAGAAGTGATATCTGTTATTTCAGACATAAACAACAAAATAGGTTTGGGGGAAAATTAGAATATTGGTTGACTTGCTTACACAAATAGTATGGTTTTATGTTACTTTCATTGTAAATTATATATAAGGGTAAAAATATAGTTTAATATATAGAGATAGAGAATCACCATAATAATTTTAAGACTTGGCATCTAGTGGCCTTAACATAGTTTTGATGTTGCTAATTTATGAGGCTGAAGTAATTATTCACCCTTCTATGGCTCAGTTTGATCTTATTTAGTAAATTAGTATAATAAAACCTTACTCTCAGGGGTTTTGTGAAAAGCAATAAAACGACATGTGTGAGCAAACAGTGAGCAGTTGTTGGCATATATTAGATACTTCATAAGTGCCAGTATTGATTTCTGTCCAATTTACTTCTACTTTTGTTTCTGAAAATTAAATTTTAGTCATAAAATAAGATGACTTTCATGCATTCCTCAATATTCTCTCTGAGTTCATATTTAATGATGACCAGATGAATGAATTTAGAGGTATATTTCAAACACATCAAATAGTGACCATGAAATCTCATGTTTAAATGAATGACTTCTATGTGCACACACACACAGTATTCATAATTTACGCTGGGTTTTTCATAAACTTTAATCTAGGATATCTTGTTTACTAAGTTTGCTTTCCTAAATGAACTGGTATAGATAATGAAGCAAAACATGGATACTTGACCCCTGAACAATGTTGGACTTAAGCGTATTGACCCTTTTGCAGATAAAAACTCATGTATAACTTTCGACTCCTTCAAATCTTAACTACTATTAGCCTACTGTTGACCAGAAGCCTTACTGATAACATAAACAGTCAGTTAACACACATTTTCTATAAAATATGTATTATATATTACATTCTTATAATAAAGAATACTAGAGAAAAGAAAATGTTATTAAGAAAATTATGAAAAAGAGGAAATTTATTTACTGTTCGTTAGGTGGAAGTAGATCATCATAAGGGTCTTCATCCTCATTGCCTTCACTTTAGCGGGCTGAGGAGGAGAGAAAAAGAGGAGGGCTTGGTCTTGCTGTCTCAGGGGTGGCAGAGATGGAAGAAAATTAGCATGTAAGTGAATTCATACAGCTCAAAATGGTATTGTTCAAGGGTCGACTGTAGCTGAAAAATATCCCTTCTTCCCAAGGAAGTCAAGTTCATTTTTCTGCTTCTAAGGGTGTTCTTATTCAAATATTGTAATACAAACATTTAAATACAAATCTATTTTTTAAATAAATAATAATAGCAGCCTTCAGAAATAGTCAAGTTATGGCCAGGTACGGTGGCTCATGTCTGTAATCCCACCACTTTGGGAGGCCGAGGCGAGTGGATCACGAGGTCAGGAATTCAAGACTAGTCTGGCCAAGATAGTGAAACCCCGTCTCTACTGAAAATAGAAAAATTAGCTGGGCACAGTGGCTGGCACCTGTAATCCCAGCTACTTGGGAGGCTGTGGAAGGATAATTGTTTGAACCCAGGCAGCAGAGTTTGCAGTGAGCCAAGATCGTGCCACTGCACTCCAGCGTGGATGATAAAGTGAGACTGTTATCAAAAAAAAAAAAAAAAAGAAAGAAAAGAAAGAAAGAAAAAAAAAAGAAAAAAGAAGAAAGAATAGTCAAGTTATATCTTGTTTTATCTATTTTAATCTTTTAAAACATTTTCACTTAACTGATACTATGCTTTACATACAATTTAATATGATGGCATTATTTACCCAATACAATAGAGACATTATTTTCATATCTTTAACCACTCTCATTGCTAGCCTTCTTTTAAAAATTTTAAACTTTTTTTGTTTAACTATTTCCTTGTTTAGATAAACTCCACCTAACCTTCTCCCCCTCCTCCCCTTGCTCTACATGACTAGATTAACTCCCCAATTATATGTTTCCAAGTGCTCATCCCAGTTATAGTAATATATTGTGTAATTTTGCAGTCATGATTATAATGAAACTTTATTAGTTTATGTGATAATGTTTCACTTTTCTCTCTCAGCCATACTGAAACATTCCTAGTATCAGAAACTAGGCTTGTCTTCTTTGTCATTGTATCTACATAACATAGGAGAGTAATTTGCTGCTGGAAGGTTTTCTATAAGTGATTGTAAAAATATTTTATCAATCTAGGTATGCTTTACCTACATTTATATGGATTTAATTAAAATCCATTCTGTTATCTCAGGCTCACTTAGAAGACAGAATAGTTCCACCCTGCATCTGTTAAGAGATGGATCTTATAGGAGGGTGACATAAGATGAAATATCTGCCACTTTGATAGTTCTCCCAGCCTAGTCCCAAGGATTGACATATGAAACATGGAATTAAAGTGATAGTAAAAATGATAGAACTGTTCCACTAATATTCTTATGAACATTGCTCTAGTACATTTGGTATTGATAACTTTGGTTTAGGAAAAAAAGAAGATCCAAGATTTTTAGGGATAATTATTTCTGGAGCACACAAGACTCTACCCTATTGGGTATCATAAGTATTAAAAAGAAATATGAGTGCCCAAAACTTCCATGACATGAGTGAAAATTCAGGAAAAGGTATTTTGTGCTCTTACTATGACTTTATACTTATTTACTTATGAAATACAAGTTACAGAAAAAAGGGATTATAATTGTAAAGTCATAAAATATGTCTTCCTTGTAAGATCCAGTGAAATCAGTAGCATCAGATGTTTAGAACCTAATACCACATCTGTAGTCCAATGATTTGCCTTGGAGAGGTGAGCGTGCTGGGTACCATGAGCTTTACCATAAATTAGCCATGTGGATTTGGGAAGCTCTCTGAAGGACTTTATTCACCCTATAACATGTATGCAGTTGCCTTTGTATTAGAAGCTGTTTTGAAGCACAAATAAGGTAATATTTCTAAGCTGTTTAACACTGCAAAAGGCTAATAGTTTGCTCTTATTTAAAAGTGAACACTTACTGAAATGCTGATTCTACCTTTTTCATGGAGGAGCTGCAGTTAGTTTTGCACTCTTCGTTTTAGTACCACTTTACATTTCTACTCATAATACTTATTTGTGGTTAAAATTATAGCTTCTGATCTGTAGAAATGATTGGGCTTCTCAAATCTCATTAGAAGAGTAATTCATTACTCTGATTTAATTGTTTTTGCTGTTTGTTTTCAAGTTAGCCTACTTTCAGTGCTTGAATTGTTTTTTGTTTTCTCTTTAAATATTTATTCAAAGTAAAAGAAAAGTCTTTCTGAGATATTCTTGAACATAGATGCTCTGTTACTGGAAATTTCTAGGGTGAAAATAAACTTTACAAGTTTTTTTTTTTCATTCATATAAGTGGATTCTGGTGATCTTAAGTTGAACTCAATGAGATTGAAGATAGGTGTACACACTGTATTTTCTTAAGTATTTCTGAGAAAACTGAGTGTTATATAAACTAAATGTGCCATCATTTTTGGTCAGTAATGGCTGCATAGTTGACTGCTGTGAAGCAGTTCCTTCCACTGACACTTTGGTTAGGTTATTTTTGTTTTCACATTCTTGTCTGTGGGTTCTTAATTTCTTTTCCTGAGCTCAAGAGAAAAACCAATTGTTCTGTAGCCGAGCTGGTCTATATCTTTGTCCTATCCTCTTCGATACAATTTTTGAGAGAGAAAATCCTAGTGAGAACAGGATAGTGGTAATTGTGCTGGGTTAGGGGATTTGCTTAGCCCTGCTTTCTGGCCTCAATGACAGGATTCCAATCAATACATTTATTCCACCTTACTACAATACTTCTTTTTCTTTTAGTTTGGATGTAGTTCTAATATTCTTAACTTTGAAATCCTTAAATGTTACTGTGCAGAATCCTTGAATCCTTATATACAGGCAGCAAGCTGGTAGGTAGGTCCACTCAGAGCTGTGTCCAGGATTGGTGCAAAGAGTCAAGGATTAATTATGCTCTGCAATCAGCAGGTCAATGGAAGAAGCAAATTTCCAGTTTTAAGATCCAAGATGAGGATACTCTGTTTTGTTTTAATTATATATATATATGTGTTTGTGTGTGTGTGTATAAATAGACACATACTAAATTATTTTTAAAATATATTGTGATATTTCTATTCATGAATATAATGTGTAATGACTAAATCATGGTAATTAGCATATCTATCAACTCAAATCTTTATCATTTTTTCAGGTTTATAACAAAATCCTCTCTTTTATTTGAAAATATACAATAAATTACTATTACCGTAGTCTCCTTACAGTGTTATGGAAAATTGAACTTAATTCCTCCTATCCAGCTATAATTTTGTATTTGTTAACTAGTTTCTCCCTCTCCCCTTTGTCTTTACCCTTCTCAGCCTCTGGTAAACACTATTATACTCTACTTCTCAGATGTCAACTTTTGCAGTTTCCACATATGGGTGAGATCATGTTGTATTTAACTTTCTGTGCCTGACTTCATTCACATAATACAATGTCCTTCAGGTTCATCCATGTTACTGCAAATGACAAGATTTCATTCTTTTTTATGGCTGAATAGTTCTCCATTGTATATATAGACCACACTTTATTTTTCTCTTCATCTGGTGATGGACATGTAGGTTGATTTCATATCTTGACTACTGTGAATAATGCTGCAATAAACATGGGAATGCAGATATCTCTTCAACATTCTGGATATATATCCAGTAATGGCATTGCTGGTTCATATTGTAGGTCTGTTTTTAGCTTTTTTAGGAAACATTCATACTGTTTTCCATAATGGCTGTACGAATTTACCTTCCCACCAACAATATATGAGTTTATTTTTCTCTGCATCCTCACCCACATTATTTTTTTTGATCTTCTTAATTATAGCCATTCTAACTGAAAAGAGATAATATCTTACTGTGGTTTTGATTTGCATTTTTCTTATGATTAGAGATGCTGAACATATTTTATATACATGTTGGCCATTTTTTATGTCTTCTTTGGAAAAATATTTATTCAGATCCTTTGCCCATTTTTAAATTGTATTATTTATTTCTGGGTTTGTTTGAGTTTCTTGTGTATTCCTGACATCAGTGCCTTAATTGAATGAATAGTTTGCAAATGTGTTTTCCCATAGGCTATCTCTTCACTTTATTGTTTCCTTTGCCGTGCAGAAGTCTTTTAGCTTGATGTAATCATATTTATTTTTGCTTTTGTTGCTTGTGCTTTTGAGGTCTTATGCAAATAAATTTGCCCAGGCCAATGTCCTGAAGTGTTTCTTCAAAGTTTTATTTTAATAGATTCACAATTTAAGATTACACATTTAATTCTCTAGTACATTTTGAGTTGATTTTTGTTTATAGTGAAAGGTGGGTATCTAGTTTCATTCTTATTACATATGGATATCTAGTTTTCCCAGACCCTTAATGAAAGAGACTATTCTTTCTCCAACGTGTATTATTGGTGATTTTATAAAAAATGAGTTGGTTGTAAGTGTGTTGATTTATTTCTGGGTTCTCCATTGAGTTCCATGAGTCTATGTGTCTGGTTTTATGCCAGTTTCATGCTGTTTTGGCTACTACAGCTTTGTAGTATAATTCAAGATCAAGTAGTGTGATGCCTTCTTCTTTGTTCTTTTTCCTTAGGGTTCTATTAGCTATTCAAGTCATATGTGGTTCCATACAAATTTAAATTTTTGTTTTAATTTCTGTTGATAATGTCATTGGAATTTTGATAGGGACTGCATTGAATCTATAGATCACTTTGAGTAGTATATGTATATTGACAATATTCTTCCACTCCATAAGCATAGGATAGCTTTCCATTTTTTGGTGCCCTCTTCAATTCCTTTTACCAGTGTTTCATAGATTTCTTTGTAGAAATCTTTCACTTCTTTGGCTAAATTTATTCCTAGATATTTCTCCTTGTCGTAGCTATTATAAACATAACTATTTTCTTGATTTATTTTTCAGATTGATCATTGTTAGTATATATAAATGCTGCTGATTTTTGTATGTTGATTTTGAATACTGCAACTTTACTGAATTCCTTTAGTAGTTTTAAGCATTTTTTAGTGGAGTCTAGATTTTTCTTAGTATAGTATCATATCATCTGCAAACAAATTCGACTTTTGTGTTTCTAGTTTGGATACCTTTTATTTCCTTCTCTTTCCTAATTGCTCTGGCTAGGACTTCCATTATTACGTTGAACAGAAGTAGTGAAAGTGGACATCTTTGTCTTGTCTTAGATTTTAGAGGAAAGGCTTTTTAATTTTCCCTATTAAATATGAAATTAGTCGTGGGTTTTTTGTTTGTTCATTTATTACTTATTATTTACTTATTTATTTGTTTGGAAACAGAGTCTCACTCAGTCACCCAGGCTGGAGTGCAGTGGCACAATCTTGGCTCACTGCAACCTCCACCTACCAGGTTCAAGCAATTCTTGTGCCTCAGCTTCCCAAGTAGTTGAAATTACAGGCCCATGCCACCATGCCTATCTAAGTTTTGTGTTTTTAGTAGAGATGGGTTTTCAGCATGTTGGCCAGCTGGTTTCAAACTCCTGACCTCAAGTGATCCACCCGCCTCGGCCTTCCCAAGTGCTGGGATTATAGGTATAAGCCATTGTGCCCCACCAGTCGTGGGTTTCTAATGTATGTCGTTTCTCACATTGGGGTATATTCTATACCCAATTTACTGAGAGTTTTTATCATCATGACGAGATGTTAAATTCTATCAAATGCTTTTTTGGCATCTATTTAAATAATCATATGGTTTTTGTCTTTGATTTGACCTTTGTGATAAATCACATTTACTGATTTGAGTTTATTAAACCATCCTTGCCTCCTTGGCATGAATCTTACTTGATCATGGTGAATAATAACATTTATTGAATTTGGTTTGCTAGTATTTTGCTGAGAGATTTTGTACCTGTATTCATCAGGGTTATTGACCGGTAGTTTTCTCTTTATGTCTTTGTTTGGTTTTGGTATCAGGGTGATGCTGGCCTCTCAGAATAACTTTGCAAGTATTCCCTCCAATTTGATTTTATACAATAGTTTGAGTAGAATAGGTATTAGTTCTTCTTTCAAGGTTAGGAAGAATTCAGCAGTGACTCTGTCAGGTTCTGGGCTTTTCTTAGATGTGACATGTTTTTCAGTATTTCAATCTCATACTGGTTATTTGTCTGTTCAGGTTTTCTGTTTCTTCGTGGTTCAACCTTGTTAAGTTGCATGTGTCCAGAAATGTATTCATTTCTTCCAGGTTTTCCAATCTTTTGGTGTATAGTTGTTTGTAGTAGTCTTTAATAATCCTTTCAATGTCTGTGGTGTCAGTTGTAATGTTTTCTTTTTCTTCTCTGATTTTATGTATTTGGGCTTTCTCTCTTTTTTCTTAATCTGGCTAAAGGTTTATTGATTTTGTTTATCTTAAAAATGACTTTTTTTATTGATCTTCGGGTTTGTTTGTTTGTTTTAGCCTTCATTTCACTGTTTCTGCTCTGACTTTTATTATTTCTCTCCTCCTACTAATTTTAAGTTTGGCTTATTCTTGCTTTTCTAGTTCTCTGAGGTACATCATTGGATTTTTTATTTGAAATCTTTCTACTGTTTTGATGTAGGGTCTTATTGCTGTAAAATTCCCTGCTTCTGCTGTATTCTATAGGTTCTAGCATATGTGTTGCTATTTTTATTTTTTAAAATAATTAAAAAAATTTCTTAATTTCTTCATTGATCCATTGGTCATTCAGGAACATGTTTTTTACTTTCCACATACTTTTAGTTTCCATAGACCCATTTGTTATTGATTTCTAAGTTTATTCTCTTTTGGTCAGAAAAGATATTTGACATGATTTTGACTTTTTAAAATTTGTTAAGGGCTATAATTCAGTGTTTTTATGTTGATTTTTTGCTTGGATGATCTGTCCATTGCTGAAAGTGGGATGTGGAAGTCTCCTGTGATTTTGTATTGCAGTCTATTTCTCTAGATTTATTATTTGTTTTA
>NW_016819708.1:35258-67974 GCF_001698545.2 Rhinopithecus bieti | reverse complement strand
TGCACGTTATGCACATGTACCCTAGAACTTAAAGTATAATAAAAAAAGTAAAAAAAAAAAAAAATCAAATGAAAAAAAATAAAACTAATACCAACTAAATTTTGACTGCAAAATTTAAAAAGAAAAGAAAAAAAGAAGCAAAACAAAACTATATGCATTAACCCCTTCTTTCTTTATATTTTGAGTTTTTTATGTCACGATTTACATTTTAGCATTGCCTATCTTTTAACAAATTGTTTTGTTATTATATTTAATTGTTTTGACTTTTAACCTTTTTAGTAAAGACATTAGTGGTTTATACACCGTAGTTACAATATTAGTGTAACAATCATGTTAGCATTCTTTTTATATGGTTTAAAGAACTCCTCTTAGCATTTCTTGTAGGTCAGATCTGGTAGCAATAAAGTTCCTCCGCTTTTGTTTTCTGGAACCAGCCTCTTTCTCCATTTTTGAAAAATAGCTTTTCTGGGTACAATTTTCTGGGCTGGGATTTTTTTTTTCTTCAGCACTCTGTATGTATTGTCCCTCTTTTGCCTGGTCTATAAGATATCTACTGTGAAGCCTGCTGCCAGGTGTACTGGATCTTTCTTATATACCGTTTCCTTCTTTACTTTTGCTGCTTTTAGGATCCTCTCAATGTTTTGTCCTTTGAGAATCTGATTACAATAGGTCTTGGGGTATTCTTATTTAGGGTGAATTTGATTGGTTGCCTTTGACCTTCTATTACCTGTTTATTTATGTCTTTCCCCAGATTTGAAAATTTTTTTGTTATTATTTCTTTAAATATTTCTTGGAGTAACATTTAATTTATTTCCATTGCTTTGTCTTTCTAGTTTCCCCTTTTTCACATTAATAACCTAAATATTTACCCTTTTTATGTTATCTCAAAAGCTTTGCTCATTCCTTTATTTTAAAATTTTTCTCCTCTGACTGTATATTTTCCAATAGTCTGTCTTGGAGCTCACAGATTGTTTCTCCTGTTTGATCAATTCTATTGATAATGCTCTATTGCATTTTTAATTCATCCATTGTATTTTTCATCTCTAAGATTTCTGTTGATTTTTTAAGAAATCATTTCAATCTCTGTGTTAAATTTCTCTGATAAAGTTCTGAATTCTCTGCGTTTTGTTTCAGCTCAATGAGCTTCCTTAAAACAACTACTTTGAAGCCTTTATTTGAGAGATCACACATCTCCACCCCTTTAGGTTTGGTCTCTGGCACCTCATTTTGTTCATTTGGTGAGGTCATATGCCCCTGAATGTTCCTGGTGCTTTGGACAAGCAATGCTATGTGTGCATTGAGGGATTAGGTGTTTATTTTAGTGTTTGTATTCTGACTTTGTGTTTGTACATCTTCAGAGGGCCTTCCAGGGATTCTAAGCAGACTGGCAAGTTTCCTAAACTTGTGACCACTGCAGCTGTTTCAGCACTAAAAGACATTTTATAAGCCCAGGCTGGCTGTGATTCTCATGAGGACTCCAAGACTGATGTATCTTTCGGGCTCAGATGGACCTGGGGAAGACCAATGAAGGACCTGAGTTGTGTGGGAATGCTGTCCAAGGATCAGAGACCAGCAGACTTTCCTGGTGACCCAAGTAAGCATGTTTCCCAGCAAGTCTCCACATAGGTTGGATGGTTCCCTGACTATAGTGAAAGGTGCTGGAGTTGAGACTGGGCCCCTTCAGGATCTGCTTTGGGAAAGAGGCTAATAGGCCTGTATAATTGGCTCTGATGGGTATACATTACCAAGCAGGTACCTGCACAAGTTGGGTATTTCCTCTATTGTAACAGGAGAGGCCAGAACTGAGACTGAGCCCCCTTGGTATCTGCTATGGGATAGAAGATGGAAAGTCTTGTCTCTACTCAGAAGAGTGTATTTTACCTAGCAAGTTTCTAAACAGATAGCATAGTTTCCTGACTACAGCAGGCAGGCACTGGAGCTGAGAGTGGGTGCCCTCAGGTTCTGCTGTAGGAGGAAGCTGGAGATCCTCATCTCTTTGGTTCAGAGGGGCATGAGTCTCCCAGCAAGTCCCTGTGCAGGCAGGATAGCTCTCTGCAGTAGAAGGACTGGAGCTGGGTCTGTATCCCTTCATCACCTATTGTGGGACAGAGGCCTAAGAGCCCGATCTCATTGGTTCAGAGGGACGTGCATCTTCCAGGAGGACCCTGCAAAGACAGGATAGTTCCTTGACTGCAGCAGAAGGGGCTGGAGCTGAAACCGGATCCCCTAGATTTGCTGTCAGAAGGAGGTTAGTGAACTCACCTAGGAGGCTCAGACTCCTGGGCTGAAAGATATAAGTGAATCTCCCTCTGGGTCCTTGTGCACACAGCTCTGAACTGCGACTTCTGCTGAGTGGAACTGGAGTGAAGCCACAGGGCCACTCTCAGTTTCACTTTCTGGAGTGATATCACTGGGCAGACAAGCATGTCCACCAACGCACTGGAGTGCACAACTCCTGGACTCCTTGACAGATGGTTTTGGTTGCACGCTTGAGAACAAACTGAGCTATAACCAAACCTCTGGGAAGACTGGGCCATTTCCAGATGTGAACTAGGGAGCAAGCATAGCGGATAAGCTACCTGAGTATCAGTCTGCACTCTCGAAATGATCCTTCAAGGTCTTTGGCTCCACTTGGGTTTCACAAATTCTTACGTGAGTCATGAAGCTGTAGATGGGTGTAGAGTTCTTATTTTGGGGGGGAATATGAGCAGGTTACCTTCTGTTTCACTATCTTGGTCTTTTTTTTTTTTTTTTCAGGTATAATAGCCAAAGGGGTCAGGACATTTGCCTTGCTTTACACATGCCTTATGCTCCAATCATTTAGCGGTGTGCCTTATTCTTAAATAACCGTGCTCTGAATAGTTTTCTGTGTGAAGGTTTTTGTTTCTATTTACCCTTCGGTTTGAGATTCTCAAATACTTGTACTCCCTATCCTGGCCTCAGTGACCTACACACACACACACACACGCACACATACACACACACACTCATGCATGTACACACACACAGACATACACACATGACCTCTTCTTTCCTGTAAGCCAGAGGCTATTGTGTATTGAAGAATCAGTTCAATTGCCACTTTCTCCATTTTGCTTATTTTGTTTCTTGTGAGTTATAAGGATTAAATGCCATATGTTAAGTACCTAACTCATACTAGGTGTTTACTTATTTATCCTTATTCATTTTTGATGCACCTATGAAAATTATTGGAACTAGTTAAATAATTGCTAAATATACTTGATAAGAAATAGAAATAAAATGATGTATAGTGAATATGGGAATAATATATACCTCTAAATTTTATTAATTATTTTATAATTAATATTAAGTGACTGAATAATATCGATCTTGAATTCTGTTTGATGTTTTAATGGAGATATATTTCAGCCCATATCAAAATGATAATCCACATTATTTCCCCATCATCATCCCAATAAATCCCATAAACAAAAAAGGTAGTTAGCAACTAATTAGCAACTAAAAGACAGTGGCATTTCTTTATTTCTTTCTGCACCCTGAAAACCTAGGATGGACCAATAAGTGGCCAAAGGATTTTTTTTTAGTAAATGAGCCACGTTAAATATAATTCTACCGTATCTAAAATAATCAGACAAACTGTAAGTATATCAAGTCTTTTAGATGAGTTGCTTTTCTTATAGACACATAGCTGATGGTGTTTTAGATGCAAGTTGCATTAAGCATAATCATTCCTGGAAATCAGATCCAATACTAACTTGGAATCATTATTAACTTGCACTTAACAAAAGAGGTTATTCTTTTAAAAGTACTGAATTAACTGGCTGCCTTTTCAAACAAATCTGCCATTTAACTTTGCGAATTGCAGGGCATTCTAGATTACTTGATAGTTGAACTTACTAAAAAAACAGACTAGATTGTAGTGGAACATACACAGGGGAAGTTGATGTTGAGATGAATTAGGCATGAAAACACAGAGGGAGGAGCTTCCTCATAGGAAGACATTTACTCTATGTAAAATACTATGCTGGGTTTCTTCAGCTATTTTTTGGTAACATTTTAAACAATTTTAAATGCTTCCATAAATCTTTTGAGGTATCTCTTATATTTCCCTTTAAAGATGCTTCTGGTTTTTCCATAGTTTGGAGAGTGGTGTATAAATCTTTCCCCAAAGAGAAAGACGGTAGAAAGGAGATTGATAGCCCACTGAATGATGAGGTGATGAAAATACTTGGAAAATAATGACCTGATCAAATAAAACAACTATTTTATAATAAGAGCAGTCATTTTCAGAAGAAAAGTTGGAAAAGAGGGATTAAAAGTGCTTTCTCTACCCTTACAATATGGATTTATTAATTTTAGAGCAATTTCTTTGTAACGACTAAATTCTCAAATCCAAAAGCTATTACATTATAGAGTGCAGTGAAAATCAAACATATGGAACAACATGTCACCTGCATTGGGAGACAAGTGTTTGCTTTCTGCTTCAAGCTCTTACAAATTACCTGCAAATCATTTCACAGTGGAGATAATTAAAACTATCTTCACCTTAATTTCAAACGTAGTCATTCTCTGTGTTCTCACCTACCCTGTAGTCACATGTTAACCAGACTCATTACAAAATGCGTATGTATTTTCAACATTTGCTGTTTTGTTGTTTGTCACTTGTTTACATTCATTCTCAATCATCTGGGCAAGTGGATTCTAGTATAGTCATGCTCATATTTCTTGTAAAATCTTAGCCAGTCACTGAACTCTCAGATTCAGTGACAGGATGATTTAGTCTAAGTGGAGTCAAGGATCTGTTTTAGCTATAAGATGTGATAATTTAATTCACTCGCATTCTCTTTTCTCTCTTCTCTCTTCTGTTGTTTCTGTTCTACTCTCTGTCTCTCGGACTCCCAACACCAGTATGTTGGACCAAGCTTTTTTTCTTCCCACTCTACTTCCTAACACCCACACTAGTCTTGTGACTCTAGAACGCAGCATCTCTGGGCTTCAATTTCTCCAGGATAAACATCATGGTCTCTGACTCCCATACAGTCACAAGACTAGGTCAGTCAATTTTGTCAAGCTGGGAATTTAGTGGTAAAGGTGTAGGAATTAGATGGTCAAGCACATGGATTTGAGGTCCAATAGATTTGGCCACAAATTCTAGCTGCTTCTCTTCTATCTATGGGATACTATCAATGCCCCTTCTTCCTTCATTCCTCACCAACTTACCAAGTCTCTTAAATAGTTTCTCATTTCTCTTCCTTCACCTGTTCTAAAGTGTCATCTTATGCCATAATTTTCTCTATATTTGAACTGATCTAGCCACCCAAGCCACATTCAACTTTTATAAACACCCAAATCTCTTCTGTGTCAGAACTTTAATCTTTACTGTCAAGTGAGTTTAAATGGCCCTGCCATCAGCTCTTGGAAGAGAAGTCGCCTCATGCTTTAGATTTCAAGTTAGAATGTGACCTTTCCTGATCACCTTTTCTAGGCATTCACACATAGTTTTCCAGTCATGATCCCAATTTTCTCCCATAATAGCAATCTGTTACTTTCTCAAATAAAAATCACGAATATCTATGTTTACCTCCTTGTTTGTCTTTAACTATTGTATTATAAGCTCTGTGAGGAAAGAAGGTGTCTTGTCTACTAGGTCCATAACTCTTAGCCAACACTGAGCACTGTTTTTGGCACACAATGGAAATTAATTATCTGTCTAATGAATTAATGAATAAATGCATGTGCAAGCTTCTTTTCTCAAACTGTAAAATGAGGAAAACAACTCTTACCTCATAGTAATTCAAGAATTAAGTTAATGCTTATAAAGCACTTATATGGAATTAGAACTTGGTAGGCTCTCAAAAAATGGTGGTGGTTGTCCATTGGATAAGGTCTATATGATAAGATTGAAATGTTTAACTTCACAGGTATAGTAAAGTGGAAGAGTTACCAATGGTGACTATTCCTAAGTATTTCATCCCGCCATATCTGCCATACCTGTTCATACAATCTACAGCTCTGTACTGCAACTCAAGCCTCTAAGCTTATTTTGAAGGTAGTGGCACACAGGGTCCAAAAAGGCTGTTGTTCAGCTGCTTTGAGACTCATACAAGGGCAACTGCCCCTGGAATGTCAACCCATTTTATGCAGGCTTCCCTTTAGTAGTTAATTGCTCGTGTCTTCTCTTTCTTATAATACCATACTACTTCTCTGTAACATGATTTTTCATCTTCAGCAAGCAGTATCTTCTTCTGAGCCTAGGTTTTCTCATTTGTAAACTTGGAAGCATACTAATATTATCTATTTTTGCCTAAGAATAATAAGAGATGTAACCCTACTCTGTCACGTATTATTTACATGATCCGAGGAAACATTTTAGCCACACAAAGCCTCAATTTTCACATGTGCATGGTGGAGTAACAATAATTAGTTCTCATGTCTAGTGAAAGCAATATGGAGTCTGTAAAATCAAACTGGAAATTGTTAAGTAGTTTTCCCACCGTTTACTGAGATTGGAGGAGTTCCCAATCTGGGGTGGCCTTTTTCTCTGTCCTCTAAAAGATTATTCTGTGAAAATAACAAGTATGTGCATTATACAGTTAAACACACTTGCAAACTGATTTGAGTAGCATAGATGAAAATGTACTGGAGAAAGGAGATATCCATATGAGTTAGAGCATAAGGTGCAACTTCAGGGATAGAGTTACATGGATTGGAACAAGGAAAGAGTGAGCAGAAAAATAAGACCTCTACTTGGAATTTAAGGGGAAATGGATTTTTGCTCAATGAAGACATCAGCCAGTTTGGTCTTTTTTCTTTCATCCATCCTTTCTTGTTCTTTGACACAGAATATGACCTTGATAGGGTGAGTTATTTAACTAGAACTTTCTCATTGCTAGACTAGCATAGAGTAGCCTACTTTCTATCCATATCTCTTTTGAGAATTGGTTAATTAATGTTTGTAAATTAGCTAATTAGCATTACAAGATTTTCTCCTCAAAGGCTCTGTAAAATACTAAGTAATTTCTGAGGGAAAACACATCAGCCACACTTGTTAAAGAAGGGAGCATAAGAGACCTCCTTAAGAGCTTGAACTTGGACATGGGCAGAATATTATTTTTCCAAGCAGGAGGTAACATGACCAACACTGGAGTGGCTAGGTGTTAGATTAGTAAGAAACATCTTTCTTCTTCTCTGGGACAAACACAGCCAGTTCTTTACTAACTGAAAGTGCGTTCTCAATGGCTGTTTCTTCCTGGGTGTTAGAAACAATGCCCTTCAATTGACAAATTCTAATAGAAACAGGAAGGGCTTCGATTACAAGTTGCTGAGAATAATACTGAGATGTGCACATTCAGCATCATCATTTATTTTAAAGATAACCACGTAAAGGTGCTAAGCGCTGTATTCTGCTTCTCCTGCTAGGAGTACAGAATAAACATGGCAGGGGAGGGTGTGATAGGTTAACCTAAATGTGGAGTCTTCATATTAATACCAAACAAAAAAATCAGTCACTGTCAGTGGTAGATTTCTCATTAACATCACCATTGAATGACCTTCCCATTTTCTAACTGAAAATTGACTTTTTTACCTTAACAAATTGAACCTTGATGTTTTTGTTTAGAAAGCCAGGCCAACAATATCTACTTCTTAATTTGTTGTGAGGAGGAAATGACTGAGAGTGCACAAGGTGTCTAGCACAGTAAGTGTGAGTTCATGTCATTCTCCTTTTCCTTGCAACTAGTATGAGACAGGTGTACAGTACACACTCAGTAACTGCTTCTGGAGTGAATGACTCATCTGACCATCACACAGTTACATTCAAAAGGGAAATAATGGTCTCAAACCTGCACAATTCTACACCTGAGTCCATTCTGTTTAGTTATTATTTGCTTAGTTTAGTTTTAGAAGACTTATTTTGAGTGTGTCACATAGAGGAAAGGTTGAACTAAACAGCATTGCCTTAATCAGGTTTCAGAATGCTAATATATACTATGCATTCATTTTATTACATTTCATTTTTAGAACAGGGATAAAACACATTCAAAAAATGAAAAAAGGAAGAAAATGTGGCTCTTTCCTTTGAAGAACCCAAATTATAATATAGGACATCACTTTTTAATATACAAAACATGTGTCATAAAGTTGAAAAAGTAAATGCACTAGAGAGCTACAGACGAGTGAGACTTTTTTCCCCAGGATTTCATCAGGCAAGGGAGCAGGAAAAAGATAACAAACTGGCTCAGGCATGCTCACTGATTTACTTGCTATTCAGAGAAACCCAAATCCCTTTATACTAGTGTCAAGGCTGGCTACATTATTTACGATGCCTGATACATAATAAAAATATGGGGACTTACTTTTGTTCAAGAATATAAAACTTTTTATCTCTCTCTCAGGGTCTCTTTCTTGACCTGTCATGGTTATTTTTTATTTGCTACTTAATGTCTCACTCTTTCAGGCAGGGGTTACTCCCTGGCATGTGTAGACCCTCACAGGTTCACCAGTCCTACTCTGCAAATCTGCATGAAAGCACCATGACCCACCGGCTGGAAGATTCTCCTTCCCACCAGCCAGGATGGGGAAGTAAAATGAGGCATCTTCCTTTCCCATGAGTTGGCCTGCCTGAACCCATGAGGGATAGACCACATCCAAGTGATTGTAACCTCTGTTCTAGGCTCACTTGCTAAACAGCATGGCCAGCCCAAGACAGAGAAGACTGCCTTATACCCAGCTGGAGTCCTCAGTTACCTAATCTTGACCTGTAACATGCCCAGGCCCCTTCCAGGGTTGCAAGGCAGCATTGGTTCCTGGATAGCATGGGAGGAGCCAGCCACCTGGGACCCAAAATGCCAGGTGGCAGTGAAGCATGCACTGGAAAACTCATCTCAGGGAGGTGGGAAAATAGTGAGACTGCCAAAGAGCTTAACCTCGAAGCTCCCAGAGCATGCTCCATTGACCCATTGGAATTCACTGCCAAAATGCAAATTAAAATATAACTTATTAAGAATTTAGAAACAGTGAGTGTAGAACATTAAACCCCAAGCATAAGACCCTTCTGGGTGTGGGACTTTGACTGCTCTGGTTGCACACCCATGAGGCCAACCTTGCCAATGTGCTGTTCAGGAAAAATATGAGAGAGAACAGGTACTGCATCTTGCTGAGAGTGAGTTTTATTTCTAGAAGTCAATACCCTTCAGGAAAGTGCTAAGTAAGGGAGTGGGGTTAAGTCAGCCAGAGCTAATCACCAATTTTGATCTCAAAGCCACAAACTTAAGCATTCTGAGGCAGAAGTGCTTCAACTCAAGGACTACAAAGGAAAGGGGATGAGGCTGAGGCAGGTCCCTGATGAGTGCTGCTTTGGTGACTATTCTGTTACCCACAGATTCTACATCAGTTGTGTTTGGACTTAACATATACCTCAAATGAAAATACATGGATCAGTGCAATGTAAAGATTGGGAATGGCTTTTCAAATCAGCCACAACTAGGTCCTAACTCTATTTTTGTGACTGCCTAACAATGGGCAAACTGTGGCATATCTCTGAGCTTTAGTTTCCTTTTTGATAAAATGGGAATGATATATGTCTTGGAGAATTCTTGTGAAAGTTGAAGGACTAGTATATGTTAAAAAATATCTTATAACTTCAGGAAGCAAATGTTTAGTTCGTTAGTAGTTTCCTTTCTAATTTTTCTGTCATCATCCTTAGAACATCTGTCAGCCCTAGTATTCAGTTTGGTTATTTAAAAGATCACTGTCAAGAAAATTCAGGTAACTAGGAGAATAAAGCATGTAGCTTGTAGTCTTTCTAAGTTAGAAAGACTCAAAGAAAACCTACAACAACATACCTCATGAAATCAATGGTTTGTCAACAGTGCCCTGAAGACTCATCTTTTCAAGCCATAGCACACAGGGACTGCTTAGAGTGGAAGAGTTTCTATATGCATTTCTCAAAATCTGAAGATTTGTTTTCTAGTACAATCAAAGCAAATATATACAGAGGGAGGTTGTTTGCTCAGCGGCAATAGTTCTGCAAGAACTGACTTGGCCTCTGTCTTTGGTTTTGGGTGATTGCAAAAATTAAGGGTAATGGAAAGTGCTAAAGACCAGGTATATTGAGGGGAGTTGTTACTGTCTTGCCTTGACTTTGATTTTGACCTTAAGTAACTTACTTCACATATCTGGACCTCAATGATTCATCTAGGAATAAGTACTAAGCATGAATGAACATGGATGAGGGAATGATACTGTGTGTAAGTGCAATAAAATTATCCCTTTGGCTTTCAGAGTAGGGATAGCCCCCAGGAGTGAGGTGAATCCAATGATCTTATCATCTAATCTGGAGACATAATTGTGTCACTGTAATGAATACTGTCTCCAATCCACTGGGCTCTATGCCTCCAAGTTAATTTTGAGAGGAAAAAATACATAGACAAACCAAAACAGATTCTTTTCAGATTTCAAAACATCCTTCTTAAACTTTTTGGAGGAAGGATGGGTTTTGATTTATAAAACATTTCTGAAGTTAGTTTTATTGTTCTGATGTATTTTATTATGTAATCATTGATTTCTTCTAGACTCAAGAAGAATTTCGATATTTTACCTGAGATGTTTGTTTTGAATTAGATAATTTGTCTTTATTAGTTATAAAGCATATGCACAGACTATGAAACATCTACCTTAAAACCCACATACAAAAATCTGTGTTGATCATCTAAATTACTTTTAATTTGCCAATTTGAATTATTTAGATACCTTGTCCCTGCAGATCTGTAATTGTGAGTTAATTACTTTCTGCTTAATTTAGACTGAAATGTAGAAACCGTATGATATTGTTTGTGTTTTTCTATCTGGTTTTCACTATTTGACATCAGAAAGTCTGATTTGACAAATATGTTTTTTCAAATAAGTGGTTCTAATCAAAGTGGTATGCCTTAATTTTTTAAAGTACTTTTGAGAAGGAAATTAACTCAGAGGTAAAATTTATAAATTTAATATTATTTTCATCTCAGGTATGAACATTAACTGCTAATTGTTTAATCTCCCTATAAAATGATGCACATGCCTAACAGAAAATATACCAATCTCAAAGAAGGCATCTAGATATCCCCAAAACAGTATCAAAGGAAAAACAGTGTTAATTCATTTAGGTGACAAGGAAAAAAAAATACAAAAACAAAAACAGAAAGATTTAATGAAGATAAGATATCACATAGAGAATGCTTTTGAAATAAGACAGGGGAGTAGTATTTATTTGACTTTTAAACACATTCAAATCCATTATATTATATCAAGGACGAGGAAATGGAATTGCAGGTTCCTGAAGATGCAGAGTGAGCTGATTCAACAGTACTGCAATTTGCAGTTGTTTCCTTGATGGATGTTTGTTTGTTTTCAATGGGCACAGTGCTTCTGATTACTGATATCAAATACATCAAGAAAACATCTGTTGCCAGGCTTCACCTTGTATATTTAAGGTGCAGAACTGATAATTTTTTAATGAATATATTTTCAAGTAATGAAGTAACTAATCATGATGGACAGAAAAGATGCTTAGTGAAAATTTTCTTTTGTTGAAATTTTACATAAATTAAAATCCTGCCAGTATAAACAAAAAATTAAAATGTACAACTCAAAAAAAGACAATTGATTTGTACTTTCAAATTAAAATAATGTATTTTAAAAAATGAAATCTTTTATCAGTATGTTACTATCTTAGCAATGAATTAACAGTGCAATATTAGTTATCAAGCCCCAACTTCTGCAAAGTTGTCAATGGGTGCATCAAAATTGATCTGCTCCAATATTCACCGACAATAACCATTATAATTAAATCCATCAACTCTCAATCTGCCTCTGCTTATAGATGATCAGAAATGGTTTTATTAATTTTATTTTAGAAGTTTATTTTACATGCATATTTATATGCAGTCAGAGATTGAGATAGAGTGTAAGAGTCACGACAAATCCCATTTTCAAACAAATTCTAGAAATTTTCATACTGTCTGTTTCTTTATGATAGATCCAGAAGTTTTCAAGTAGCCTTATAATTGAAATAATTTAAACAGAAAGTGAAATTCCAAGTAGTCACATAGAATGCTAGAACTAAACTAACTCAAGTTGTATTTCTATACCTTTATAATCACTGTGCTATCGTTATTTATTTTGAACCAACTGTTCAGTGTAGAAATATATAGTGCTCGTAATTATTTTGGATCTCTTTCTCTCTGCCTCTTTTTAAAATTTTTAATATATCCAGAATAATAATGAGCCTAACCACGTGGTATAAATTCTGTGAATATAGAAAGAGAGATAAGATGCAAATATGCTTTAGGAAATCAATAGGCCTAAACTCATTTTAGGTCTATTACAACTGTTAATGCTGTTTTATAATAACATGTATAGAGAAATATAAACAAATTGCATTATTAGCTATTATGAAAGATATTAAAACAAATGCAAATGCTATCTTCCTGAGAAAGTAATTTTATTTATTTTTTGCTGATTACATGATAAATTTAATTAAAAAATAAAACTTGTATATTTTATAACAGAAATGCAATCACTGTGGACTGAAGACAAGTACAAGATAACAGATAATAATCATGATTAAAAAATTATCACCCACAATCCTCCTCTTCCTTCCCTTCCCAGAGAAAATTGTTGTTAACATTTTACTACAGGGAAACCTTTTCTGAGAGATATTAAACTCAAAGTTCCAAACAAAGCACAGACCCATGGTGATTCTTTTCTTAGAAAATAGTATACCTTCATTGCTCCTATTCACATATGAAGTTCAGAGTATCATGTTGATTCTGCAGGATGTGGGAAATGCCAATGCAATGGAGTGAAATTTGCTCACGAAACAATAAGCATGAGAAAACATTGTCTTTTGTATTCTCTGCAAATCATGCTAAAAAAAAATCTCTCCAGGAAACACTACAGGAAGTACCTCTGATGGGAGACAGCATTGTTCACTGGAAAGGGCAGCAGAAGAAAATTTAGGGTAACCGGAGTGCTTTCTGTGACGTTAGCCGTGGCATTGGAGAATGCCGAAGTTGAAAAAACTAACTTCAGCTAAACTTACCATCTCAATATATAGGGAAAGAAACTAAGTCTCAGAAGAGTGAGGGTTTCCCTGAACTGTTAAAGAATGAGATTGTAACAGCTAGAAAGTTTAAGTGCCTGATTTTCTTAGTTTTTGTTTTTCCTATTAAAAGATGGATAGAAGAAAGTGGACAGGATTAGACCATTGTCTGTAGAGTGTAGGGCCTGAAAAAGAACTGAGCTAGTCACTGTGTGCTTCAGTTTTGCCCAGAGAAGAGAACAAGTAGAAGACTTTCAGAATAAATATAATGTGAACAATGACCCCATATAGGGAGTCTGAGCAAATTTAAAGAATTTATGTAGGTTGCTTATTACAGTTATCATAAAAACCTTAGTAGATAGTTGCAAGTTTTACATGATAATGTCCAAGTAAAATGGACACATTGAGGGGAACAACACACAATGGGGCCTATTAGAAGGTAGAGGGTGGGAGGAGTGAGAGGATCAGGAAAAATAACTTACGGGTACTAGGCTTAATACCTGGGTGATAAAATAAAATAAAATAATCTGTACAGCAAACCCCGATGACACGTTTACCTATGTAATAAACCTTCATATGTGTCCCTGAATTTAATTTTTTAAAAAACCTTTTGCCTCGATTTCTAAGTACATAGTGAAGGTCTTCCCCAATTCAATGGATAACTAAAATTAAATTGTAAGCTGTGGTGGAAATTAAAGCCTGCTACAACTCTGGGGTCCCATCACCTCACTTTCTTACAATGGTCCTCTAGCCCTTGAAGAAGAGCCCAATGACCCGAATCCAGCAGAATTTTCATAGGATAGCTGCTCCTTTTACATTAGTCGATTTGGTTCAGAAGCAGTATGTTAAACATTTTTGTTTAGAGGCTGGAACCACTGGAGCCAGTGGGACACATAGATACTTCAGAAAGGTTTTGGATGGCAACATACCTTTCCATCCCCTTTGGGGAGGACAGTCTGCATCAATTCACATTTAAACATTTGTATTGAGAACCTCCTATGTGCTACACATGGGATCAAGCAACAAGACAGGTCAGATTTATGCCTTTACATGTCTCTGCATATGCATTTGAGGTTTTAAGACTTCCTCTTTTCTAGGTCTTTGATTCCAATGGAGAACTGCTCTCTCCTCCAGAGAGTGGGTTGAGATCTGCATTTTCTTTCTTTTTATTTTCTTTGAGACAGAATTTCGCTCTTGTTGCCCAGGTTGGAGTGCAATGTCTAGGTCTTGGCTCACTGCAACCTCTGCCTCCCAGGTTCCAGTGATTCTCCTGCCTCAGTCTCCTGAGTAGCTGGGATTACAGATGTTCTCTACCATACCCAGCATATACATATATATATATATACACACACACACCATTAGAATGGTATTAATTTGCACTAGACTATATATATATGTATATGTGTGTGTGTGTATATATATACACATATATGTGTGTGTGTGTGTGTATATATATATATAGTATTTTAAGTAAAGACAAGGTTTCACCATGGTGGCCAGGCTGGTCTCAAACTCCTGACCTCAGGTGATCCACCCACCTCAGCCTCCCAAAGTGCTGGGATTACAGGCGTGAGCCACCATGCCCAGCCAAGATCTGCATTTTCATCCCATTCCTACTCTGTAGCCCAGTGGTTACGTGTAAGGATTCTGGAGCAAAGGTAACTGAGTTCAAGACCTGTTTTAATCTCTTATTAATAGAAAATGTGGGCCAAGTTATTCAAGATTCCTGGGCCTCAATATCCTAAATTATAAAATAGAAACAAAATAATGCTTACCACAAGCTCCTATTGCTTTGTACAGTCCACAGTAAGTACCTCAAAAAATCTTACCTATTATCATTATTTTTATGATTTCCAGTTTCTGTGACTCACGGTCTTTATTTGAAATGAAATTACCTAGATAAATCTAACTTTGTTTATTATATAGTATTCCTGCTTCTTTTTTAATAAGGCAAAATACCTTATTTTAATTGTATTTAAGATTCCTTTCTGGCTCATGTTGATATTACTACACCAGTTTTCATTGGTTATTATTTGATTTTCTGGTATATATTTTCCTCCTTGGATCTTAAATTCCTCCAAGAATTCAACCAGAGTTGTCCTTTACACACTTGGTCGTGATTTTTTGGATGAGCTTCCATAAACCACTGCTTCTATTCCACCTCATTAAGCAGCAGGATTGGTCCCCACACTCAAAAGTTATTTGTTGAACCCATTTCATCTATACAACTACATAAATAATTCCATCCCCTGCTTGTGTGTTAACACTAATATGGCTACTCATTTACCCTATCTTAGTTATTTCATTTTATTCCCTACCTTCAACCCACCTAGTAATTGTGAGTAAGGACTTTCTTTAACAACAACAACAACAACAAAAACAAAACCAAAGTGTATTCTCTGATATCTATGCAGGAATGTGTACATGCTTCCATTATATATCTCTAAGCTTTAAATTTTTTCTTTATATATATAAGGCATTTAATATATTATAATTTATTATCAGTTTCAGTAAGTAAGAAGATATTTGCTGATATTTTAATTCAAAGAGAATAATGTCCTGTGTTTTCTAATTTATTTTCATGTTATTAAGATTAAACAATAGGTGGTAGAACTATGTGTCTCTGAAGCCAAAATTAACAATAAAATAACAAATAAAATTAATAGTTATTCTCACTGTCTTACCTGTCATCCTTTAATTTACTCAAAAGCAAGGACCATTTTTTATTTGCATTTTCAGCTAATCTAGTTTGTTGTACATTTGTAGAAGCTCAATAATTATCTGTAAGATCTCAAATAATTATTTGTAGAGCTAGACAAGGATACTTTCTATTGATTTCATTATAAAACAGGTGTTATCATTGCCACAAGTTACAAAGATGGAGAAACCAGGGCTCTTAAAGGTTCTAAGAGACATTAATAATGTGAAGCTGAAACATATTTTTTAAACAACTTTGAAAAATATGTTGATGCTCTGTAACTTATATAGCGTCTCTTAACACATCATGTCATTAACAATTAAGCTGATGTTTGTAAAAAGTTTACTAAAAGCAGAGGATTTGTTAAACTCTTTGGTACATTACTCTATATACTTTTATATGCAAAACTGTACCCATTTTATAGATGGCAAAAGTGGACAAAGAGGTTAGGAATATTTTTCATAATTAATAAAGCTACTAATTAAAAGTTGAAAGTAAATATGTTTTTAAAATTATTTTCTAACGTTATTTTACTTTCCAGAAGAACTTATTTTCCCTTAGACTAATGTTTACATTAGAATGGTATTAATTTGCACTAGACAAATATTTTCCTATGGAATGAAGAACAGTCCATTAATGAACAAGAATTAAGTAAATAATGTCTATGCACAGATTTGGCCAGCCTAGAATAAAGTTAACTATAAATTATATTTAGTTCCAAATAAGCAAATGCATAGCATAATAGACAACTATGCTGGATATTTATTGTTGTTGTTGTGGAGGTGGTGGTGGTGGTGGTGGGGTGTGTGTGTGTGTGTGTGTGTGTGTGTGTGTGTCTATGTGTTTACCCAGCATTCTTCTCTCTTTTTTTCTTACTGTTACCCCACTAACTTTGACTGCAGGAGCTTATGAGTGGCGTGCATGGCTCAGACTGGCTAATCAGAGCTTCATCTTTCTAGCCATGATTATTGCAGTCGTAACATGCAACTTAAGTTAGACCAGTCAGGTCTCCATTATGTTGGCTTGTTCATATTCTGTCTGGAATTGTGCAGTAGTAGAGAACCATTGGTAGATTCAGCCTCATCATAGCCATATTAAAGAGCCATAGAAGGAACTTGTCTACAAAACCCAGGCAGAAGCACACAGATCTGAGAGAGGGAAAAGCATAATTCTGATTATATTATTTAAACCCCTGGATCCATCCATGCCTAAAGCTAGTTCTGCTCTTTGGAATTCCTAGTTATACATGCCACAGGTTTACTTTTACATTAAGATGGTTTGAATTTTTGTCCTTTTAAAATGAAGAAATTCTTTCACATACTAGTTTTGTTTATTTGTTTGGTTTTAGTAATTACCATATTCCAGCTTGTGGTACAAGTTTTATGCATACTAGAACAAAACCTTGAAAATGTAGATAATATTATTATCTTAAATGTATAAATAAGAAAATTTAAATAAGTTAAATGATTTACCCGACTTCATACAATTAGTACTGAAGGAACCAGTACTACCAAACCTTTTAATCTGATTCAGAAGCCTGTTTTCCTATCTTGTCATCAATGCAGACTTTACACACTCTCCAGCCATGTATCAGCAAACTTTCAACTATCCTTTAGCATCTGAGACAATTCAGGGAGGAATATGCTGATACCTTGAAGGTCAGAGACCTTATCTTTAAAGGCTCTTCAGGAGTTAATTATTTTTGTCTAAATTTTACTACTGGGCTAATTAATAACATGCACTGATTATTTCAAATCATAAAACAATCTGATTTCATAGTTTGGTAGTAGGAAATAATAGTAATTACAGAGGCAATGATACTTTGCTGAGGTGATAAGAGAAAAAACAAACAAAATAAGAGAAAAAACAAACAAAAAACACTTTGTGGAACCCATGGCACTGGATTTAAGCCAGATTCATCACTAAATACTTGTGTGATCTTTCCAAGTTGCTGTGCTCTTTAATAAGGCTTGATTTTCCCCCAATCATAAATGACTTTTTTAGGTGAAAATATGATAAAGACCTGGCACAACATAGATTCCAAACAAACATCATTTTTATCCTGTGAGATCTCCATACCCTTTATAAAAACAATTTTATTTCATTTGCTATTTTAAACATTATTTGCCAATTAAATATTCCCACCATAATTGGTCATTTTATATTCATGAAGCAAGACAAGGGAACACAATGGAAAGCTAAAACTAAGTGAACAAACAAAAAGTCCATTTAAACTAAAGTCATTTAAACTAAAGTTTAAATGGCCTAAATTCAGTAGTATTGGTATTTGCTTTGGATATAATTGATACAGCCTTAGTAGGTCCATATACACCTTCTATAAATGGTTATTATCTCAAAAGAAGCAATGTAATAAGCTATTTTTAATCTGAAAAAAATGAAATAAAACCTCAAAGACTATTTCTAAGAATCTCTAAAGGTCAATGCAATAGAAAACACAGAACACTCAGATATCGTGCATGAAATTGCCCTTTAGAAATAAAGAATATAGCCAGTTAAAATGCTGCTGAATGTCAACTAAACTTACATATGATGACATCAATTGGACTTTGGAGAAACTCTGTAAGGAGTTCCACCATTTTTTCATAGATTGATATCAATGGCAGAATCTATTAAGGCATCAGTTTGTCTTTAATTGATTTTATATTTCTCATGTCTAGAATGTTTGATTTACTTACCCTGTGAATTTTAGTGCAAAGGCTTTAGTCTCTGTTGTCCAATTATGTACCTTTGCTAGATGTTGCTTTATTAAAGTTGTATAGGAGATTCATAAACATGTTGTTTCTTCTATTTTCTGGATAATATGCCCAAAGTGGTTACATAGCTGATGCAACATAATTTGATACCTCTCCACGTGACACACCAAGCTATATCCATTGTATCATTTCATTATTATAAAATAAAATTTCAGCTTACCTCAACGGGAAAAGACCAGTGTCCATCCAGTTTTTTTTTTCTTTCCATCTCATGTTATGATATTTTCTAAATAGGCAAATTTTCAAATAGGTATTGCCAGTATTTTTACTTACTGTGTTACAGAGTGAATTCTTATAATTTCATATTGCCTCCATGCTATGTTTTGGATATCTGCCCCCTACAAACCTCATGTTGAAATTTGATCCCCATTGTTGGAGATGGGGTCTAATGGGAGGTGTTTGGGTCGCATATAGGTGAATGCCCTCCCTATGGCGAAAGTTTTCATTCTATTCGTTCCTGCCAGAGTCAGTTTTTAAATTATTGTTATTATTGTGTTGTTGTTGTTGCTGTTTGTTTTGAGGCAGGGTCTCACTCTATCGCTTGGGCTGGAGTGCAGTGGTGCAATCACAGCTCACCACAGCCTTAACCAAGAGGAGGTTGTCAAAAAGAGCCTGGCCCATCCCTCCTCTCTCTTACTTCATCTTTCACTATGTGATCTGTGCATAAGGGCATCCCTTCACCTTCCACCATGAGTGGAAACAACCTGAAACTCTCACCAACTGTAAGTGTTCATTGGATTTTTCAGTTATCAGAATCACGAGCCAAATAACCCTTTTTACTTGATAAATTGCTCAGCCTCGGGTATTTCTATATAGCAACACAAAATAGACTAAGACATGTTGCATCCATTTTGAATACAGGTTTAACTTTCTCATACTAGAAGAAGGTCTCAGTCAGCCTTGATTCAGTTGCCAATTCTACATCACACCAAAGTGGCTCAAGCCAGTGGCCCCAAATAAATAAGAACGTAGAAGCACTCTCCTGCCTAGCAGATAAGGATCTCTGCTTTACATGGATCATTTAGGCATTTGCCCATGAATTTTAAATGGTCCACTCTATTTCTGTATATATACTGTTAGTAGTCATATGTTCTTGTCTCTCTACCCGATTCTTCATTCTTCATTCCTCCCTTTTGTGACCCAGGACAGAGGTCAAGGATCTGTAAGTAAAAATCTTGGAATTTGTTTCCTATTATTGTGGTGTATGGAATTTGTGCCTTCCAGCTGATGATCCAGGGGCTTCCCCAGGCCAAGTTCTTTCTGGGACATGGGGGAAAAAAGTCAAGTTGCCAGTGCCTTGAGCTATGGTCAGGCAGGCATCAACTGGACACAGGTCAGAGAGGAGCCTTAAGGATATTTGCCATGTAAGTGTTGCATGACAAGGCGTTAGGCCATCTGCCAGATAAAATAAGTATCCCATCAAGTGTGCTGTAAATATCCATGTCCAGCTCTCTTTCACTTCCCCTTTGGGAAGGTTTCCGAGCTGCTCTGGTACTTAGACCCCAATTTAACTGAGGGATCCCAAAACAATGAATAAAAAACAAACAAAACAATTGTACCAAATTCATAGTGAGAACACAAAAACGTCGAACGCCAAACTTCAAAAAATATTTGAAAATAAATTAGCGTTTGTTATGTTGAATTAGCCAATGTTTTTCTTAAGAAGTTCACATGCTTCTTAAAGAATCTTACAAAATCCCACAGGTCCTTTTCTTAGAAAATGCAAACATGGATTTTCACAGACCATTTTGCAAATAATCACAGGGGAGATGTAGATTCTCTACAGGTTCATAAACACATTTAAAAAAAGATTAATAAAAAAGGTTTAAAAAACCCCAAGTCAATAAATCCCCACAATAACATCTACTATTAATGAAATAAATGTTGTATGTATGACAAAGGCATCGTTACAGATCATTTCCAATCTCTAAATCTATGCTTTTAGAGAAGAAGGCTAAGAGCTTTTGCAAAATCTATACAACATTAATTCATAAACTGGACTGGTACGAAATTGAATAATCTGGCAAAATAAGGTTTATGTCTTGTGTCTTTTTTCTCCCTTAAAATGTCTGTTTTCTCTTTCTTTGCCTCTGTAAATATACTCTAATGGACAGTGATGTTTGATTATTTTATTACTCAAATCAGGTTCTACCTTAGTGTCACGGTTATGGAATATCTCATTTTGTGGTTCTGTAGTGAAAAAAGAGGCAAAAAGACACACACACACACACACACACATACACACAACTCTGTACAATTGAAAAGGATTATTTGGTATTTTTAAAGCAATATTTCATATCTATCTTTCAAACACATATTTATTTAAAATGGATTCTGAAGCTGGGTGTGTGGCTCATGCCTATAATCCTAGCACTTTGGGAAGCTGAGGCAGGAGGATTGCTTGAGTCCAGAAGTTCAAGACCAGCCTAGGCAACAAAGTGACACCTCATCTCTCCAAAAAATAAAATAAAATAAAATAGCTGGCATGTTGGTATGTGCCTTGTGGTCCCAGCTTCATTGGAAGCTGAGGCAGGAGGATCCCTAGAGCCCAGGAGATTGAGGCTGCAGTGAACCACATTCATGCCACTACACTCTAGCCTGGGCAACAGAGTGAGACCGTGTCTCAAAAAATAATTAAAAAAAAAAAAATTCTAGTACAATTCCTTAGAGGTTCATGAGGAAAGGTTTCAGGCAGAAACAGCATTGGAATTCAAAGCAAAGAACACTGAAATTAGTATTCTATAGTTAGGCTGGAGTGTAGTGGCACAGTCATAGCTCACAGTAGCCTCAAAGTGCCGGGTTCAAATCATTCTCCCAACTCAGCCTCCGAAGAGGCTGAGATTACAGGTGTGAGCCACCATGCCTTATTCCTAGAAAGAGAACTAACAGTACTTGGATACCTATTGTACCAGGTAAAGGAAAAAAAAGGAAAAAGCTCATAAAATGTAACTTAGTCTGCACAAAAACATGGGGTAGCATATCATCACAGATAAATAAACTGAAGCTCAGAGAGCATAATTAATGTGTCAATCTTTGACAAAACTAAAAAGTAGGTAAGCAAGGATTTGAATTCAGATCCACAGTAGGCCCTAGCCCATATTTATAGTCACAAAAATACCCCTCTTTTCCTGGTCTATCTGAGCATGGCACTTTAAACAATTACATTTTTAACACTTTCGCTAAATCCAATGAGTCATTCATTTCTGGGTGTTGCTAGTATCTTTTAAGAAATTGAATGAAAAACCCCAGGACTTTTTGACTTTTATCATACTGTCACATGCCCACATGACTGAGAATGGAAGGGTTATTGCAGAGTCAGAGGAATTCCTGAGGCGCTAGGACCTACACAGGGAAGAGGGTTGGAAGTGGAGGTTTGCACATGTCAGGCATTGACACTGACTCAGATCATATCTAGGTTTCACGTGATTTTTCTTCCCTAGAGCTAAATGCTCTACTTTTTTTTCTTAAACCTATTTTTAGCTTCAATTATTTGTCATACATGAGGATAATTTTATTTATTGTCCTGTCACATTATTTTATCCTGCAATTTTTCATGTTTTCCCTACCTTTCTTCCCTCCTTCCCTCCTTCCTTCCTTCCCTTCCTTCCCTTCCTTCCCTTCGTTCCCTTCCTTCTCTCTCCCCCTCCCTTCCTCCCTCCCTCCCTCTCTCCTCTCATCCCTTCCTTTCTTCCTTCCTTCCCTACTTTATTTTCATTTGGCCTCCAAGAGTTAGTTTTGGAACTGTCACAGAATAAATCAAATATGTCCTACAAACCTATTTTGATAAAATATATTTTCTTAGTCCCTACAGTAAAAAACCCTGTAGAGAACAAAACTCCCTTCCTGAGCGGCATACAGTTTGAATGCATCAAGTTTTTCCATAGCCACATGCAGCAAGCTGAGCCCTCACTTTCAGAGGCCTTTCCAATGGCCTGTAATAGGATAATTAAAGTCCTCTTCCTCCCTTAGCCCTCTCTGGGGCTCTTTTGGCATACTTTCTTGGTGCCTTTGCCTCCTGGGCCATTTCCTCTCTTCTCACCAGGTGTGCTGGCCTTTCTGTCCTTACCGGGTGGTTCTCTTTGCTTGCATACCTGTTCTTGATGCATGCAGGCCAGGCGAGTAGCAGAGTCCACTCTGGCTGATGAATGCTTGCCTGACTGCTCTTCCCTTTCATCTCTTTTTCATCATGTCAGTGCTCCTTGGAGGCCTGGGATACCGTCTGTCCAGGTAACATTTCCTGGTGTTGTCAAGCTTTAACAAAATTCTGGCATATTTTGTTTCTTAGCCAACTGTACTCTTCATGATGCTGATATTGAATGTGTGTGTTTGTCATTTCACCTTACTTGCTTTCATCTGCCCCTGTTTTTGTGAGTAGGCTTATAGCATTTTCAGTTTGTAAAATGTAGACAAGGAGACAGACTGTGAAATTTAAGATGAGATGATTTTAATATAATGAAATCATATTTTCTAGGCTTGAATCGTAACTCTACTACATTTTACCTATGTGAATTTTGGGGATGTTGTTTAAACTCTTTGAGCATCTCTTTCTCACATCTTTAAAATTAAGATAGTAATAATAATAATATCTACTTCCTAGAGTGTGTTTTTTTGTGCGTGTGTGTTATAGTTAAATGAGGTAAGGTATGTAAAATGTTTCAACAGCTCAGAGCAGGTGTTTAATAACTATGTTGTTTTCTATTAATAACTACATTGTTTTCTAAGTATATGAGCTTTACTCTGTAGTAAGGACTGTCACATCCTTTGTCATAGTTACAAATTAAAATAACCCTGACAAATTAAGAATTTTTATTTCTATTTTAAAAAGAAGAAGTAGCCTCAAAAGTAAAGCAACTTATTCCTAATTTTGTAGTCAATATTACCCTTTATGGGGCCAAGCTAGAACTAAACCCTCCCTCTTTTGATTCCCTGTTTAATGTTCTAACCACTTAATGTTTCCTTTTTAGCAGGCAGCTTTCCTGTGTCTTTATCAGTCTCCATCATTTGTTCAAGGATTTCATGGAATATTCTGCACATAGTAGCTTTTAATATATATTTCTTAAATGTGTTTAATGTCATAAGGAAGAAATACTCTATGTTCAAAAATGCATTTGTAGTTAGAATTTAGATAATTACGATATTTTATTTCAATAATATTTACAAGTGACTTCTGAACATAAGCATACTATGGCATGTGAGGGATAAAAGAGGAAAACAACAGGTAAGTTGACTTTGTTTTAGAATAGACTAAAATGCCCTCAGAAACTGAGGTTTGCCTTTTTTCTATATTTATTGCTTGATGTGTTTTACCTTATTCTTCAAAATCTAAAAATTTAAATTATTTTTGTTCTCTGCTCCCTGTACACATATACATGTGCTTTTAAGTTCATGGTGTCAGCTTCTCCAGTAATGATCATTTTATGGAAATCACCACCTGTATTAATCACAAGATGTGCCAGACTTCAGTGCCCAGCCTAGGTCGTGGTACAGCAGGGATCCAAAAGCTTAATTCTACCACACACTTTAGTCATTTTATTCACTGGTGCATGTTCATCACTGGACTGTATTATGTATGTGCCATATGCTCTTTCTATATATTCTTCTTTAATTTTCACACCAGACATACCACGGGCAACAGTATTATGCCCATGTGACACCCAACATGATAGGCTCAGGGACGATATTTAATTTACCCAAATTAACATACCTCATTAAGGATAGAGCCAGAAATTGGGCTAAATGGCCCATTTACCTTTATACAGAACTGGATACAGACCACATTTTAATGTAATTAACTTTGCCTTGCACATTAAGCTGCTGATATTGACTGCTGAGCATAATCTAGGTAGTGTGTGTACCTGTGTGTCATGTTTGTGATGCCCAAAATATAAGTGCAAATATGAGGATATGGCTAATATTGCAACAACGAATTTAGGCAATAGCCAGTTTCATAAATGTCAGAGACTCTGGATAACCACTTCTGAGAAATCAGAATGTTGCATATCTTTCATTCTATGGAAAATATATGCCATATGTTACACAAAGCTCTTGTACCCATTCCAATTCTCACAATGTTATATATATATATATGGGCAGGGAGTTATTGTAGCCTAGAGTTTCTGTTGAAGAGCTCAGCTTTGTCCCTTTTCACTCAAAAGGTACTAAAGAAGCCCAAAACTTATGAGCACAAAATAAAAGTGAAACATGAGTGGCCATATTAATTTCTTAAGTCACAAGGACACTAATAGTTTCTTGAATCTGGGGCTATCTTTGGACTGGCCAACCTAGGTCAGTTGTCAGATTTATGAGAATTCAAGCATGAAAAATTTATGATCTCTAATAGAAGAGGCTGGGCTTGATACTGGTAATTTGGGCGTCATGGCTAGAGTGGAGAAGTTGAAGTGACAATGACAACATAATAAAGATGCTTTAATTTTTAGACAACATAGGATAATCCATAAAATGGGAGGGGCCAGATGGTAATAAAAAGTAATAGGCTTTGGAGATGAGTAGAATTGGGCCTTAAGTCTGGCAATTTCTCTTCTTAACTGTGTGGCTCTGAACAAGTACTGTAATCACATCTTATCTCAGTTTACTCACGTATATAGTACAAGCATGAAAATACATACCATATAGGGCTGCATGATGATTAGAGATGATATACCTGAATAGCTAGTGTATAAATAGTATAGGTGCTCAATATATGTTTAAAACTGATTTACTGGCCGGGCACAGTGGCTCATGCCTGTAATCCTAGCACTGTGGGAGGCTGAAGCAGGTGGATTACCTGAGGTCAGGAGTTCGAGACCAGCCTGGCCAACATGGTGAAACCCTGTCTCTACTAAAAATACAAAAAATCAGCCAAGCATGGTGGCACATGCCTGTAATCCCAGCTACTCGGGAGGCTGAAGCAGGAGAATCACTTGAGCCCAGGAAACAGAAATCACAGTGAGCCAAGATCATGCCACTGCACTCTAGCCTGGGTGACAGAGCGAGATCCATCTCAAAAATAAATAAATAAATAACTTTGAGAAAAAAAAAAAAACCAAAAGCTGATTTATTATTTTTAGTAATATTATATTTCCTATTAAAATGAACTTTGTATCTATGTGAAATAATTAATTCTACTCCCTAAATGGGTGGTTTCTATTGTATAACAACAATTTATGTACATGTTCTGTACCCTTCTGTGGGAGTTGTTATTGTATAGAAGCACTTCATCAATTTTAAATTTTTATTAACACTGATATTTTTAAAAAATTACTTAAATGATTTTGCTGAATCTATTTTCTTGTTTCACTCATCTCCACGTTAAGAATTTATTTTTAATGACAATATCCCAAGTGCATTAATCACTTTGCAAATAAAGCTTATTAGAGATGAGATAAGATCAGTGATTTTTAAATCAAAGTTGGGTAAAAGAATATTAAAAATACTTTGTCTATGTTAAACTCATGGAGAAGAAAAAATAACATTATAACTTTCACTACAAAGAGTAAAGTTTGGCAGGATCGTGCATCAGTGAATGGCGGCCTTAGAATGTGTCCTAAGAAGTATTTGAAATGGATGTCCTTTTCTAAATCACTAAATGTTGGTTAATCAATTAAATCTAAACTCTTGGAAAATGTGGCTGTTTGTGAGAATATAAATAAAATTGGATCTTCTTTGGGAAAATTAACTTAATTATCTAGCAACTTTACTAGGTTTAAGATCTAATCATCTTATTCTCTTTCTGGTACAATATGTAGAATCTTGACTTAATTCTTTATTTTTCATGAGAATGAATGTTGACATTTATGAAAATTATAATTCCCAGTTTGATTCAGCAATCTGTTAAAATATGCTTCCAAGGTGAGAAATACATAACATAAATAAATGAGTATAAAAATAATATTTAGGTTCTAATAAATATTATTAACAATGGTGATGCCAGAAAAAAATCAAATAGACTGAGGGGGAAGAAGAGACAGTATGGTCTTAATCCTTAAATTGTCAAATGTACACTGAATTTTTAGGCTGTAATGGATTAGCATTATTAATTAGTGTATATTACCATTACATCCAATTGGCAAATAAAATGATGAGGTAAAGAGATTTTGGTGATGTGATCAAGATGACTGATCCAGGTCAGTTAAAAATAAGTTCTCAATTCCTTGAGCATTTGAAAGCATTCAGTTACAAACAAACAAAAGGTCAAATCCATAGATCATATTATTCAGGTGTAAGTATTCATAATCACAGTGTTGAAAATTACTTTAGTGTTAAACTAGTTACATATCTTCCTTTTATAGAAACTGACACCACTAGAAGTTATATGACCTTTGCAAGGACACATAGTTTGTTAATGGTAAATCAGGAACTAGAACTCAGGCCTCTAACCTTCCAATTTATTGATCATATTACTTATTATATAAAATTAAAATACATTGAAAAATCTTGATACTTGAAATACTCTTTAAAAACTTAGTGAGACTAGATTGACTTTCAGATAAACCAGAAGGAATAAATTTAAAATATTTCATAATTCAGATTATCAATAGACCATTTCAGGTTCTTTGCATATTCATGCTTGTACTGGTGAGTTATTGCTTGTATTATATATTTTACTTCATACTTGTTTCTGATGACTAGTTCCCAAATGATAATCCTTAATGCAATCAGGAGAAAGTCTAGCTTTTTTAAGCTGTTATTAAAGGCCATTTACTTATTAGAAGGCTTTGCCTGCCTATCTTGCTTTACCTCTTATTAGTGTCTCCTTCAAATCATTCACCCCAAGTATCAGGGACCATTTGTAGCTTCTGTCAAGATCTATCATCTCTAGACCCTTACTGAGATTGTTCATTGGCTTATAAGGTCCTCTACATTATTTTGCCTGGATAGTTTTTTAAAGCTAACCTTAGATGTTGATTTTCCTAGAAAAGTCTTTCCTGGATACCCTTGCCCCAGTAAACAACTTCCTTCTCTATGCGCCCCCATCACATTCTGTGTATCTTCACCATACTATGTTCTATATATTAATAGCATTGCAGTCGTCTGTTTATTATTTTTCTCACCTCCTAGATGGGGTATTCTTGTGACTTGTTCACTACTGTATCTTCAGCAACTGATTCGGCACAGATTCAGAACCAAAGAAAGACTAAGATGTCAACATTTCATTTGAAAGGAACATTATATCTGGGAGGTATTCTCATCCTCATATCATCCATATGAACTGTGATTCAGTGCTATATATCATTGAAACAAAATTTCAAAACAAATCAAGAGAGATATCTAAAAACATCAGGAGAGCTATCTAAAACATGAAGAGAGATATAGACACAAAGAATAAAGAGTGGAGGTATAATGAGAATCTGGATATTTAATCTATTAATTTCCACCAAATAATGTCAGGCAGAACAGTGACTCCAATCATAACAACAAATTCTATGTTCTTAAGAAAGTTGGTGCATGTCTCTTTGCCTTGGTTGTTCTAAGTGTAAAATGATTATAATAGTTATAGCTGCTGCATAGGTTGTTGTGAAGTGTAAAACCAAATGAGGCATAAGGAGCTCAGTTGCATGCCTGACACATAGAAATAACTCAGCAAACATCTGTGTTTGCTTTATTATTCACTCTGTGTCTAAATGCACAAGAAAAAAAAATCCAGTTGAAGGGAGCAGCGTGAGCCCCGAGGAAGCCCTGCAGGATTAAGCAGTGTCTTAATGTAGCAATAGGAGGCCCACCATATGGGCATGGAATAAAAGATATGTGAGTAGTATAGGAGATAGATACAAAACAGGAACAGTAAATGTTGGCTAAAGAAAAAAATGTATTGCTAAGAATGTAGTGAGTGCAACTCATATAATGACTCGTATTAATTGATATGAGTTTGGATGTATAGCAATTGATTATCTGTCCCTGCTTATGGCTCTTCTACATCTCATTAATTTATTTAAGTAAGGACAGTATGACTAAAGTATGAACTTCCCAAAGCTCATGGTAAAAAGTGAACTTTTCCTGTGGTTGCTGCAGATGACAGCCTAGTAACTACAATGGGAAAAATTATATGTCGTTTACAGAATAAAGCTGCAATTTCTTAACTGGCATTTAAGTTCTGCAGTGTATTTATTATGATGTCTGATCTGACAATTTCATTCTCTTTCCTTTCCTTCTCTATTTTTTGTACTTTCCATCCTATCACATCATTGAAAATCTGTATGTGCCAGGAACTAGCAAAGTAAATAGGAAACCCATCCCTGATCTGTTAAAAGTTCACGTTACACCAAGAAAACATGGATTGAACATTATATACACAATGAATTTTACCCACTGTATTGCATTTAATGCTTAAGGTAGTCATTATTATCTCTATTCAATACAGTATCTTGTTCAAGTTCACAGAGCTAGCCAACAGCAGGTGCAAGACTAAAATCTAGTAACGTCGTCAGAGACCTTCCTCTTAAGCATATCACTTTTATACATCTCTTTCTCTAGTGGGGGATGAAGGTAAGTACACCAGTGAGCTTATGGCTTTGTGTTTTTGGTAATGGATCTTGCTTCTCTCACAGTACTCTGGGCATTTACCCATCTGATTAAAGTAAGTTATTCTAGACAGAGAGAAGGAAACTGCCATCAGTTATTATTTCAAACTTCACAATAAGGAAGGGAAATTTAGCCCGGATCCATCTACCTTAAAGCCCCAATAGGAACATCTTAGAGCAGGGATTAGTGCTTATACTGGCAAGATGTACAATATCAGAGAAATTTACAACAATGTTTCCATCAGATAAGTTCAATGCTTCCTGTGAGCAGTAGAAGAAAAACAAACACACAAATAAATATATAGTCATTCAGAAAATGTCAAGAGTCTTCTCTGTATTATCAGAACTGTTGGAAGATGAATTTAGAGAGAAGAAAATATTAGGAAGTTATTGAAGATCAGTTGAATGCAAGTCCTTGTCTTAGATTAACAAATATGAACAAGAATAGGGATGAATCAACAAATTTGGTTGGTGAATGAATGGCAGATACAAAAGGTGGCAGAGGAGACATACAAGTTGGAGGAATAAAGAAAAAAACAGAGAAAAGGAAAATCAAATGACAGAATAATCTTACAAAAAATGTGAAGGAGACATATTCCGGGAACTAAAGAACCATTTCTCATATTACTTATTATATATAATAATAAGTTATATGTAATAACTCTAGCTCTTGCTCACACAGAACGCTACTCTGATCAAAGTCTTCACGGGACCTAAGCAATGTGTCCCCCTGAGAATTCCAGCAGTACTGAGGCTCCAATTGGAATGTCTAATCCTGACAAGGCTGCAATAGAATTAGAAATAAATGGTCAGTCTGTAAATGGGGCGGAGAAAGAAAAGATTTTCATGTGTATGCCTCAGAGTTTAAACTCAAGGTAGCCTATAATGGTTGGGAAAGAAAAGATGATGGTCTTAAGAGATCCATGTTCAACTACAGAATAGTAAAGGGAGATATGGAGGGTGGGGAAATAAAGTGGATGGAGGTAAAGAGCAATGGAGATGAAAATGGAAATGATAAAAAGACTGGTAATAGTTCAGTTTGGATAGCTCTTTAAGCCTGTATAGCAATTTTTATGTCCATTTTCCAGAGGTAAAATTGTGTAGTGTAATAGATTTGGGCATTGCTGATTTCAAGTTAGAATTTATTATTTTTTAGTTACAAGACCCTGGCCAGATTATTTCACGATTTATATTTAAGTTTCCTTATCTGTAAATTGGAGTAATGATTTTACACCTTCCTATTTTATTTTTGAGAATTAAATAAGCCCAGCCATATGTATTTACCTTTTATTCCTTTTTCTTTTTTTTCCTTTCCATGTTGTAGGATAGACAGAGCATGTGTAATAGAAAACTAAAGCTGAAATATAAAAAATACTTAAGTGATACACAAAAAGTAATATATGTAAACTCAGTGGAGGGAGAGTTTACTTTTGAACAACTAAATCAAGAAAGAATGGAGAAACCATCAGTTGAGTGGACTTCATTGGCTGGGAAAATAAAGAGAAAGGCATTTGTTGTTTGAACAGAGGCATGGAAATAAGAAAGGCAAAGAAGGGCAGAGAGAACTAAGGACGTTTGTCAAGTCCTGGGGCAATAGAAAGACTCATGAGGAAATGAGGTTGAAAAATTGGATTGCAGACAGATTAAACAGACTGCGTAGTTTAGATTTGACTGCATAGACAAAGGGGGGATTTTGCATGTTTCTGAGCAAATGCATTCATCACCTTAGCAGAACTGTGTTTTAGAAAAATTATAAACAGATACGTATACATGATGATTTGGAGGTGGCAATCGGGATGGAGAAGGTGGAAAAATATCCATTCAGAGATAAATATTTGAGTATAGAAGAACATTACTGTGTATTTTTTTCTTTTAATGTTTGAAGGTATTTTGTAAAACAGGTTGATTGGATCCAAGTCTAAGGGAATAAATAGGACCAATTAATTTCTTTTCATTGTTTTTACTTACTTTTGACATTCTGAATTGTTTTCTGCTAAAACTTCTAAGTTAATATTTAATGCAAAATAATTTTAAAAAAACACAAACAATAAACCCCTAAAACTTCTACAGTAAAGGTATTCTAAAATATGACTTTGCTCACTTCATATTGCGAAGATACAGATTTGGGCAGATTAACTAATATATGTGCAATCAGAAGTAAGCAAACAACAAAATCCAACTCTAGCTTCTCTTTATGTATGATTGGAAATCATTGTGTTCCCAAATTGTGTTCCCAACACGTTGTGTTGCAATAATTCTTACAAGCCTCTGGTTCAGTTTTTTCTCATTTCTTCCTTGGATACTGAAACTACTTCAACTGGCCTCTGTGCTGCAATGTCTTGAAGCACCTCCAGTCCTTCCCCCACTCTCTTCCAAAGAGACAATTTCCATGACATGCAATGTCATTATTTCTCCCATTCTCCTTTCCAGTTGAAATTATGCCCTCTATTACTTGTAAATTGAGTATAAAGAAGCTAATATTTATCAGGGGCCCCTTTTTTTTTTTTTTTTTTTTTTTTTTTTTTTTTTTTTTTTTTTTTTTTTTTTTTTTTTTTTACCGATAGATGATGCCAAAGAGCATTTATATAGGGAGAGGCAGATACGCAATCACAACACAGTGGGATAATTCAAAGTGTGATAATTCTACCATAAACTGTTGGTGCCTGCCACAAAATGATGTGTGTTAAAATTAAAACCTGAACTTCACTATGTCTCCCAATCTTTTGTTTGTGTTATGTTAGCTGAAACATGTTAATATATTTTGGAGACATTTAGGTTACTCTGTTTACCTGAAATTGTTTAAGAAAGCACGCTAAAAGTAGAGGAATAAAACTGATTATAAGTAATTAGTATGTAACTCCACCATCTAAAGATAACTGGATTAATATAAACTTTATATAATTAGTCTGCCAAAATTAAGATTGGAAGTTTGATTATCAAAGAACTACAACTACACTTGCAGTCCTTTAAAGTAGATGATCTACATATACTAATATAAGAAAAATAATAAAATGTATATGTATTAGTCATGGTTCTCTAGAGAGGCATAACAAATAGGAGATCACGCAGATGATCGATAAGATGGGATTTATTAGGGAAATTGGCTCATATAATTATTGAGATTGAGCAGTTCCGCCATAGGTCTTTCGCAAGCTGGAGATTCAGGGATGATGGTAGCATGGCTCAGGTCAAATCTGAAAGCCTCAGAACCGGGAACTGATGGTGTGATTGTCAGTGTAAGGCTGAAAGTTTAGGAACCTGGTGTTGTGGGTATAGGGTTAGGAGGATGCCGGTACAAGTCCTGGAAGCCAAGGGCCTGAAGTACAGGGAGTTCTGATATCTAAGAGCAAGAGAAGAGTGTCCCAGTTTCAGGAGAGAGAGAGAGACAGAGACAGAGAGAGAGAGAGAGAGAGAGAGAGAGAGAGAGAGAGAGAGAGAGGCAAAGAGAAACCAAGAGAGAGAAACAGAGACAGGGAGAAAAAGAGACAAAGACAGAGAATTTGCCTTTCTTCTTCCTTTTTGTTCTGTCCGTGTTCCCAGCTGATTAGATTGTGCCTGCCCACGTTGAGGGTGGATCTTCCCCACTCAGTCCGCTAGCTACCAGCCAATCTCCTCCAGAAACACCCTCACAGACACAGGCAGAAATAATGTTTTATCAGCTATC
>NW_016819708.1:8090-34702 GCF_001698545.2 Rhinopithecus bieti | reverse complement strand
GTGTCCTTTGTAGGGACATGGATGCAGCTGGAAACCATCATTCTCAGCAAACTATCACAAGAACAGAAAACCAAATACCGCATGTTCTCACTCATAGGTGGGAATTGAACAATGAGATCACTTGGACACAGGAAGGGGAACATCACACACTGGGTCCTATTGTGGGGAGGGGGTAGGGGGGAGGGATAGCATTGGGAGATATATCTAATGTAAATGACAAGTTGATGGGTGCAGCACACCAAGATGGCACATGTATACATATGTACCAAACCTGCATGTTGTGCACATGTACCCTAGAACATAAAGTATAAAAAAAAAAAAAGACTAGATTTTGGCTTAGTATATGGTAAAGATAGCATTACAGATAGCATTTGAATTGATGAAAAATTATAGTCATACAATGGCTGATGGTAAGACAAAAAGCCTAATTTATACCAAATTATTTTAGGAAATAATCATGGCTATTAGCACAGTTTAAAAATAATAATGTTAGCATATTGTAGCTAGAAAATGAGAGTCAACTTAAATGTCCAAAGACAAAGAACTAGCTTCTGAGATTACATGGTCAATAGAATAAAATTATGCATTATTCAAAGTTCTGCAATAAACATATATACAATATCTAATAATGTGTAAATATATTTATGATATATTTAGTTTGGAAAAATATGAAATCATATTCACCATATAATTCCACTTACAATTTATATTATTTCTAATATGTAACTGGAAGGGGGAAAATCAATATCTTAACAGCTGTTATTTCTATATGGTGAGATTATCTAGTAACGTTTAATTTTCATGGTTGTTTATATTTTGTGTCTGTTCTTTCTAAATTATATAGCTGTGGTGAATGTATATTGCTTTGTAAATAAGGGAAACGATGATGGGTGTTATACAATATAAAGGCTTTACTCAAATCATATGCATGCACAAATTATCATCTTAAAGCAGAAGCTCTATTTCTTGGTTTGTTTTTCTGCTTTTATTAATACTTTAGAGAAGGCTGTGAATGATGCATGAAGACCCTTCCCTCCCACTCCAATTTAACAGCTGCTGCTATGTAATTTGCTTTACTCCTTACAGATTCTATCTGATACAGTCAGTCACACACTGTAGAACATTTATAAGGGCTGAAAGGCACAATTCTTCAAGAAATCTGACTTTTTTGTAAGGATTTCCAAGGAATGTTTTTGTTTTGTATTTATTAGCTATTCTTTTTTTCTTCTCCCTTTCCAATAGACAAATGTTTCCCTAGAGCTTTGAGAAAATTGCAGTTTTCCCCTTCAAAATGCCCTTTAGAAAAGAGTGAACATATGACTCCTATGTGAGTCAGCTCCTGTCTCCTTCAGCCTCTAACCAAAGATACAGTATTGACCTGCTATCAGTCTCCTTCCACTTCAAGCCCTCAATCAATACAATCCAAGCATGACCATACTGGAGAAATTTCTTTTGTACTTGAGACTAAAACGGGGATGAAGAAAATCTTTTGTTGTTTAGGATGATCTATATGTTAGATATTAACAGAGTGCCAAGGACATTTAAGAACTGTTAACTATGACTGTTCAACTTGAGTCTCCAGCCAGCCTATCCAGTCCCCTATTCAGCCTTTCTCTCAGTACAATATCTTGCTTGACTTGGGTTCAAGCTTTGAAGCCTCTACAAGGACGAACATAAATTTTATGAGCTTTTTGTTATTTTGGCTCCCTTAGCATGCACTATAGCTATGGTTGTATCTATCTTGATCAAAACAGTCTAGATATGTCATCAACTATTCAAATTTCCACAACTAAAAGAGTCCTCCTACTGATGTCTAATGTACAACATTCTTGCTGAATTTTAGATGCAAATGGTTATAGGATATTGCTTTATGCAAAACTTCTATCTTTTGTATCTAAAATCAGCAATTTCCATTCCTGAAAAAATTCTGGAATCCATAAATTACATTGTCATGGAGGCAGATATTTAAGCTGAAATAGTAGAGATTAATTCTATGAAACGTCCTTATTTTATTTTAACTCTTCTCGTTCAGTCAGCTTCTGAGTCTGGTCAACACAATCTAATTAATATATTTTGAATATATCCACCTTATTCTAATCCTATTGCCATGCTGATAATTAATATTTGTTGATTTCATTTTATTATTGGAATGGTCTTATAACTAGTCTTGTTAGATTAATTATGTCCAACTTCAATGCATATTCAATATTGTCACCAACATAATAGTTTTATATTGTAGTATATCTTCATTTAAATAATGTGGAATTTAATCTTTTGTATAAATGCTTTGCATTGTTAACTTTATCTTAGTGATATATCTAATTAAATTTCAATAATTATTGTGGATTTAAAATGAAGACCATAAAAGAGAAAATTATTTTGTGGTGATTATTCTCTACTAATTATACAAAGGAATATCTGAAAATATTTTGTTACTCGTGCTTCCAATTCTTCTCAGATATCAGATTGATGCTATACAGTTACAACTAACTGTTCTCTACACATAAACTGTATTCTTAAGATTTGGCCTTTTAGAGAAGAAAGAAAACTAAAATAATATAGGTCAGTCCTTTGTTTTATACATGGAGAAATAAGAGCTCACCAACTGAGTTATTGACTCTAGTCTGCCATTCCAAAACATTTATAAACTCTCTGAGGTCAGGAACTGCATTTTGCCGAACATTATATCGTCACTACCTAGCCAAGGATACATTAATATTTGCTGAATGAATGAAGAAACTTTTTCACATTTACAGAGGTAGAGATCTGGATGATATCAGAATCTCAGACTTTCAGATAAACGCAAATTCTACTAAAAATGGAGAACAGGTATTAAGGGCTTATACTGAATTAGATAATTCTAAGTACTTTGTTTTATATATAACACTTTGAAATTATATTAAAAATAATTGATTACCTTTTAAAATCCTATGATAGACATTATTACATCAATCTCTATTTTACATATTGGGAAACTAAGGCACAGAGCGATTAGTATCTTACTGCAATGGTCACACAGCCAGGAAGTGGTAGAACTGGATTTGAACCCTAGTTATCAGACACCAGAGGTGATATTTACCTTCACTCTGCACTATGTTCAGAGCTGTGCAGTAAAAGACCTCCTACTGTGGAAGATTAAAACACCCACAAGGAATAAACTCATTGAATTTTATTCTGTTCTTGACATAAATAGAAAATACTGGTCTTTTAAGTTCATTTTTTCATATTTTGTAATACAAAAGACAATATTAATTTCATGAAAATTTAAGTGGTTCTGGAAACCATGTCTAAAATTCAAATGATATTGCTTTTTCAATCAGAAGATTATAGAGCAATTCACTTTACCACTGAAAATCTGTCATTTCTAAGTGAGAAAGCCAAAGAGAAGTGATGAATTTTCAGCTGAATTAATTTTTATTTCACACTTCTCACTTTGTACTTTAGAGGAGAATAAAACATTGGCTTTACCTGGAACAACTTATAGTTCCATTTAATTTCGCAAGGAGGGCTAAGTTGGAAGGATGAAGAAATATTAATTTTTTTCTAACTTTGATATGTTTCCCATGTGGAATCTTTAACAATGCCATTTTATATTCAGATTTATTTGACTTTAAAATTCTCTTTAGCACAGGCCGATGTACTAAGTATATAGATTTGGAACAGTGATTTAAATAATTGAATGCAGAATTAGTATAGCCTCTAAATATATATAAAAACATTCTGAGAAAGATATATTCTGAAAACCTGATGTATTAATTAATTCATTCTCACACTGCCATGAAGATTACCCAAGACTGGGTAATTTATAAAGAAAAGAGGTTTAATTGATTCACAGTTCCACATGGCTGGAGAGACCTCAGGAGACTTATAATCATGGTGGGAGGGACCCCTTCACAGGGTGGCAGGAGAGAGAATGAATGTCAGCAGGGGAAATGCCAGACATTTATAAAACCATCCAATCTTGTTTGAAGTTACTGGCTGTTATGAGAACAGCATGGGGAAAACCAGCCCATGATTCAATTAGCTTTCACTGGGACCCACCCACCACATGTGGGGGTTATGGGGATTACGATTTAAGATGAGATTTGGGTGGGGATACAGCAAAACCATATCACCTGGTATAGACACATTTCTTCAATGGAAACATTGAATGTGCCTAGTCACAGAAACACAGTTTTAAAAAATAATTAAAGCAGTATTAGAGATATCCAGAAGAGTGGTGCTTAGCAATTCATAGGGGTTGAGGGAGGCAGGTAGATGAAGGGAATTGGTAGCAGGAGGAAGTGGGTTTGAGTATGCGCACTTCCACTTGTTAGCTGTGTGATACTGATAAATTCAGTTTTTTCATTAGTAAATAAGATTTTGTCTGAGACAAATTAGACATGCAGTGCTTTCTAAAAGATTAATCAGGTCAAAACATAAATCAGAAAAACTCTATGTCTCACATTTTCCATCTCCATGAACTTTCCCCTTTGCTATTGCTGCTTGGGAGCCTCTGCCATGAAAAATTTATCTAGGAATCGTGATAGACATTAGATAACATGCCTGAGAATTTTTTTGTTTCCTGGGTATGTTTCAAATAACATACATTAAATTTTTTTTATTGAGAGTAGTGTTATTGAAACCAAGTATGTGTTTAGCAAAATTTCTAAAGTATACCGTTATCTTTGCCTTTCTTCAATTTACACTTGAAACTAAGTCACTAAAAGGCTTGAAGTAGTTTCTTATTAAGGTTGAAAAGTGATATTAGAAGAGATTCCCTTTTTGTCAGTCATGACCTTTCACTGTCTGATTTAGCCTGAGAGCTTTCAAGCTGGAGTGTCTACTCCACCCTCAAGAGGCCCTTGTGTCTATGTAAAGTCATTTATTTCTGAACTGCACTTGCCTCCTTTCACATCAGCAAGGGTCCATCTTTCCTCTGGCCCCAGTAAGTGTGATTTAATTTTTTTTTTTTTTTTGGATAGTGCTTTGTTCAAACCCCAGAAGAATACTAAGGAAGTAATATTGAAGTTCTAACTTGATAGAATATTTCCATGGGCTCCTTCAGAATTTTGCCTTTTGGTAGGATATTATTAGCCTTTGAGTCTACAAAGTTCTTAGAGGTACTTAACATGTTATAGGTGTTCAACAAATATATGTCCTGTGTAATTGATCCCACATGTATACAAGCTAGACTAAAAGTACTAATTTAGTTGAAAACACAGTTTCATTGCATATATCCTCCCTTTTACATGATTTATTGAGTTCCAACTATGTATCAGGAATTCTCTTAATCATTAAAGTAAAAACTAAATGAAATAAAATATTTGCTCAGCATGAAATTATTGTAGTCTAGAGGAAGGAAGAACTAAACAAACCTACAAAATCATTATGTAATATTCACTATGAGCTAATGTTATTAAACCTCAAATCAAGAAATAAATATCATTTTATGATATTCTCAGGAAAAAAAAGAAATAGAAAACGATATTATATCTGAATCTGCAAGACTATCTGTGCTGGACTGAGGTGGGCCTTCATCGTCTAAGCAAGCAACAGCAAGTAGAAAGCCATACAGCTGTAAAAGAAGTTGAAATATTGGGGAACTAGTTGATAACATTATTTTGTGCTGAATTTAGAATCAAATTTTTTAGGAAACTAGATTAGATGAGGAAGATTACAGCATTCCTGTGAACAGCCTTCAATTATAGTCTAAGGTGTGTGTGTGTGTGTGTGTGTGTGTGTGTGTGTGTGTGTCTGCCTGTGTGTGCCTCTGTTTCAGGAGGGAGGTACTAACAGATAATAACTTTGCTATTTATATGCAGGATGGTTCTGAATGAGGTGAGAGTGGTAGTATGAAAATAATTCAGAAGATAATTATAATTTTCTGGGTGTGATATCTTTAAAGTCTAAGTGAAGTTTTAACATTAGTTGCAGTAGAAACTGAGATTCAAAAACACATAATAAAGAGCAAAACAAAACACATTCTCAAATGTTTTAGAGTAGTTTTTCTAGAATTGTGGTTTTCAAACCAGATGTATCATCATCAAATGTAGACTTAGAATCTGAAACTTTGGAGACAGCAGTTGGAAGGGTGGCAATTTGTGTTATAACAAGCTCTCCAGATGATTCTGATGTACACCAACATTTGACAACTAGTGATTGAAAGTTTCTAATTAATTATAAAGGTTTCTCTTTATATGCTATTTATATGCTTATTCACAATACTGTTACTAACATATTTCATTGATGCTGTGATATTAAGAGGATTTCAAGATGCACTGCTATCTCATTTATCATTTTAAAATGCTGCCAATTAAGCAAATTCATATCAATTTAAGATGAATCCCAGTTTTAGAAGCATTACAAATTAAAATGTACATCTTAGAGAATTTATAAAACATCTTGTATTGACTGCCATAAATTATTCTGAATAAAAATGGAGATGTTTCCCAGATACATCAACACATTTCTGAGCTTATTTCTCATCAAAATTTGACCCACAACTAGATAAAACCTACATTCATTTTCATTTTTTTTTTGTTTTTAAGTAAAACTTCATGTTTCCACTCTTTTATTTCACTAGTAGATTATCTGAATCTAAATTGTTTGAATCTGCTTCTATTCTACCTACACAAGTGAAAAATAGAGATACCTAGAGCTTTAATGTTTAGATCTTGATAATAATTAATTTCCTTTTTAAATGATAAAACCTTTTTGGGAGGGATGGGTTTCCCTTTCAACAAATCTCCCTATTCTACTATCAGCCTGTTGTGCCAGCTACCACAGGCATTGTTGAGAATAAGACATGAAACATCTGTATTTCCAGAGTTCCCACAAAATATGTTAGTGATTTTAAGGGTGTTTATGTTGAAAGTGACTGAGTCACATGAGATTTTGAAAGCACTTTTGCCTCCTGAAAACTTTTCTCTTACTCTGCTCCCCAGGGGAGAACACAACCAACCTATACCCATATTTTTCTCGTAGTTTCTCCTATTATCTTTTGAATTTTGCTCTTTTTTCATCTTTCACTTCCTTTGTCTCTTATACTCTGTCCAGGTCATTCTTCTAGACCAGAAGGAGTCCAGACTTCTGAACTTGCTGCAATATACCTTCCTAGGGCCAGAACTAGCTGCAAATGGAATGGGCAGTGCCTTAAGTCTCTAGTACATGAACATACAAAGAAAGGTCTGAGAGAGAGTTGTTGGGTAGAAACAAAAACTAACTATGAAGATAGTTCAACTAGATAATCAACTCAAAAAGATAGAACACTAAAATGTAAATACAAAGCACTAGAATGAAAGAGAGAACGAGCCAAACAACTATAGAAGAAGCCAAAGGTAGCTTCTAAGCTGTGGGGTCATAGCTGCTGGTAATAGGACTAAGTTTTATCCACTCTGATAAAGTAGTAAACCTAAATGAAAATTTCTGCCCATCTTTAGCTGAGCAGGTGACAAAGCATATATGAGTAATTTACTAAGTCCATAAGAGTAATAAGCAGCATAAGTGAGGTGATAGGCCAGGACTTTTGTTCCAGAAGCCAGCAGCATTTCCCCACATATGACTCTGGGGGACTGATTATATAATACTCTCCCAATAGTTGCTTAACTAATTCATCACAGAAATCTGGAAGTTAAAAGATGTTAGATAACATACTTATTATTTGTTGATTAATATAGTAAATAAATAAACGCAATCAGCACCATAAAAGAGGTTAATTAGTCAAAAGCAAAGCTACACTATTTGAGTGTGTATAAATGTAAACATCAGATAGATTTATTCATACAGGTTGAGTATTGCTAGTCAAAAAATCTGAAATCCAAAATGCTTCAAAATCCAAAGGTTTTTGAGCACAAACATGATGCTTGAAGGAAGTACTTATCCACTAGGAATGCTCAGCTGGCATAATGCAAATATTCCAAAATCTGAGAAAATCCAAAATCTGACACACCTCTGATCCTAATCATTTAGGATTAGGGATACTCAACCTGTATTTTCTTAGAATCACTTTTATACCTTAAAAGTGGGGATGCTTGATTTCTTCAGTCCTGCTTCACAAGATTTTATGTATAAAAACTTTATAAATTATAAATATGCAAGTGCAATGTGAGATGTAATCAATAATCATTATAGTCATCTAACAGGAACTAGGCTACATTTTTACCTGAGTTAATTTTTTTCTAGTAACTTTTTCTTTTGCCGCAGAGGCCACCTGGTGGTCACTGTAAGGGCACAATCCTTCTACGCTGATCTTGGTGTGAGTCCCATGCTTATTAACATTCTGACCCTGGCAAGTCCATTGACTTCACTAAAGCCCAGTCTCCCCATCTGAGAAATAGTAATAGTATCAATACCTATGCTCTAGGAGGTTACCGCGTCTTAATTAACTTTTAGTATGTCATTATTAATGTGCTAAAATTTAACCCATTGCCATGTCTTTCAGAAACTACACATTTTATAGTAAGAACAATATATTACTTTCGGCAACCACCTGTCATACCTTGGCTAGAATACTCGGTGTTTTTTTTTTTTTTTAAATTGTCTTACCAAGCAGTTATAATAAATCTGCGTATTCACTATTAATATCTTCATTTTATAAGTGAGACAGGTTAAGTAACTTGTCCAGGTTACAAGGCTTATAATTTGAAGAGAAAGGAATGAAATCTGGATCATTCTGTCTTCAGAGCCTTTGTTTTGTCCACAATGTGCCCCAACCTCTCAGGGACAGCATAAAAGGGACTGAATTTGTTAATCAAGGACATGATACTATGATTATTTTTTATGGATGTATTTTTGTGTTTTTCTGAGTTTCTTTCATACTTTCTTAGCTCAACTTAGAGGTATTTCTGAAAAAAAAAAAGAACTCAGTGTTAATGTGGCTTATAGTTACTACCGAAGGAAGCCTTTCCCTACATACGAATGGTAATTTTATTTCTGCCCTTAAAATCAGAAATAGGTCAACCTACTTACTTATTACATTGCTTAAATCATCTTCTGGGATTTTGGCAGTTTAAGGCTTATAGGTTTTTTCTTGGCTATCTTCCGTTAAATCTTTTAAGGAATCATGGGTATTCTATGCACATCTGATCAAATATTTATTAAAAAATATATAATATGACTGTGAATTTATTTTAGCATTTTTCTTCTGAGGAGTTCAGAACCTTATGGCATAAATTACCTCATTTATCTTCATTCCAAGGGAAAAGCATAGTAGTGTTACCAGCCGAGATTAAAAATAAATGGGCCAGTTCTTCAGTCAGTCTATCATCAGGCTTGATAGAGTTTCCATCATTTGCAGGTACTAGAAGCAGTAGCCATGTTATATTCTGTGAACAACAAGTCGGAGCAGGGCTTGTCTGGATGAACACCTAAAATGGCTTGAAGCACCTCAGTTCACATGCCTCTGGTGATCTGATTATTTACCCAGCTCATAAGTAACATAACAATAACGTATGTCCTTCTCTCTATTTGACATGCTTTCGGCCATTGCTCTGATTGCTTCATCCTCATGTTTTAAGGCTCAGTTTAGTCATCATTGTATCTCTAAGGCCTTTCTTAATCTCCAACAGAATAATCATGTCCGTGTCAATTATAGAGACAATTAAATAGGTGAAGATATATGTAATTAATATATCCAATACAACTTATTGAATAAAAAAGTTTTGATTACATCCTCTCTAAAAGACCAAGAGCTATGAGAAAGAATTACATTTTATTTCTCTGTGTATCTTTGGCACAGATCACAATTCCTGGCACAAAACAGATGATTAAAATCAGTTTATTAAATACTGTGGGGAAATAGAAAACACATTTAATATATGAGGATCAAACTATGAACCCATTGGCCTCAGATTATTTTTGCTCTTTGAACTATTGAATCTCATTGATCAGTGAGTTGTTTTTCCACTTCAGATGACCCACTGTCAAACTTTATATCTGAGCCTTTATTTTCACATTCTATAAAAGGGGGACAGTGACACTTATTTGTTCTTTATATGATATCATAGGAAACCAAGGGAATGAAATACATGTATTGATTTGCTAAGGCTGCTATACAAAGCAACACAGACTGGGTGGCAAACAACATAAATTTATTTCCTCATAATTCTTTGGCTACACATCCAAGATCAAGGTGTCAGCAATGTACATGTCTTCTAAGGTCTCTCTCCATGGCTTGAAGATGGTCATATTCTCCCACTGTCTTCCCATGGTGTTTCCTCTGACCTAATCTCCACTTCTTATGACAAGAGACATGTTGGTATAGGGCCCACCCATATGAATTTATTTTACCTTAATTACCTTACAAGGGCCTTATCCAAATACAGACATATTCCGTATTGTTGAGGTTTAGGACATCAGCATATGAATTGGAGAGGAAGATATATGCAGCCTATAACAATACATAAAAGGCCCAGGCCAGCATGATGGCTCATGCCTGCAATCCCAACACTGAGAAGCTGAGACACGTGGATTGTTTGAGCCTAGAAGTTTGAAACCAGCCTGGGCAACATGTCAAAACCCTGCCTCTACAAAAAATTAACTGGACATGGTGACAAGCATCTGTAGCCCCAGCTACTACGGAGGCTGAAGTGAGAGGATTGCCTGAGCCCAGGAGGTCAAGGCTGTAGTGAGCCATGATTGTGCCACTGTACTCCACCTAGGCAGCAGAGGGAGACCCTGTCCCCCAAAATAAATAAATAAAAATAAATAAATAAATAAAAGGCCCAATATGGTGTCTGGTGTGTGTTTGGCACTTTACTCACGGAAGTATTATCACTATGAGTTTTAGTCAAAGGTTTCCAATATATCAAAAAATAACTTTACTGCTTCTTGTTAAATTGCTCTTTCAGTCTCTTGCTCAGCTGGCTTGAAAAGAAAAATGGCATGCAGACAGGGCACAAGCAATCCCAGCATGAAGTGCAGGGCAGAGGGAGGAAGATAAAGAGCCCTGGTAAGGGAAGGAATACTCTGAGCTCATTTACACATTCAGCAAGAGCTTGTCATAACTGAAAAAGCAGATGACCCAGATGAAGAAGGTGATGCTATAAATGGTGGCAAATCTTTTAAGAAGAAAAATGAAAAGCATGTGGAGGTACATTTGGCATTCGGGAGAACTGACAGTGAGTCAGGATGCCAAGCGTGAAAGGCATTAGAGTAACATTTCTATGAAAACCTGGCAGTCAAATTTTGAGGGGAAAACAGGCATTAGCCGTAGCCATATCTCAATTTTGTGATGAGTTTCAAAGCCATCTTCCATGCAATCATTCTTCCTTCAGTCCCTGCTATCCTTCTTTCTCTCTTCTCACCTTTCCTCCATTCTTCCACCTTTGTATATAATAAGCATAGTGATGGTACAGTGATATATTCTACTCAGGGGTAGGTAACATCCTCAAGGAGATAAATGTCATATATAAATTTATATATATAATATACACAGAGTTGATTATCATTATTCATGGTAGTTATGTTCTATAAGGTCACACAGACACTGACTTAGTAAAGACAGAAGCTCCTAGAGGGAAAATATATATCTCACCTAGATTATACTCTTAAATCTTAAAAACAACTCATCCTAGGAGATTTTATTTTCTTTATTTTACAAAAGGGTAAATGCGATTTAGAAGTGTTAAGTAACTTGCCTGAGGTTACCTCACTAGTAGATGCCATAGATAATGGTGATTCAAACACCATCCATCTGACTCCAGAGCTGGATCTTCTTTTACTACAGTGAATTGCCCACTACTCCACTACTGTCTCCTTCTTCTGGTGATAGATAGATATAGAGAGGTATGTAGATAGGTAGGCAGGTAGGTAGATAGATACATAGATAGATAGATAGATGATAGATAGATACATACATAGAAACATAGACAGATAGTCATCTACTCTGTCTATATCTGTCTGCCTATCTAGCTATACAATGTATTTGCTGTAATTAAGTACAGCTGAAGGACACTGGGGTTTCATTGAAAATGTTTCCAGTCTTCTGCACAGAAAAACAGCTATCTATATCTCCATATGAAGATTTCTGTCTTTTTGAGTACCTACTATGTGCCTGGAACTGTTATAGGCCTTTAACATAAATTAAGCCTTACAATAATCTTATAGAGGTGGCGTTGTAATTTTCATAGTAATACTAGCAAACTGGAGCTCAGAAAAGTAAACTTGTCAAAGATTATGCAGCTAGTAAACAGAAAAATTTAGATTTGAACCCAGGTCTCCCTGACTCCAGCTATCCAGACCAGCACACCTCATGATCTCTCATACAGAAAGCAGATGTAGAATACCACCTTCCCAGTTTAGATCTCTTTTTCTGCCTCTTCCTCAAGCAGTTTCACTCTGAAACAACAACAAATGTCAGAGAAATCAGCATTTGAAGAGGACAAAATTGGTGTGGTGTTCGGCAGGCAAAAGCAGAGAATGAATTCTGTGAAGGCACCCAGGTGTCTACATTATAAGAATAAATCTTACTGGTCACAATGGCTCACACCTGTAATCCCAGCACTTTGAGAGGCTGAGAGGATCACTTGAGCCCCGGAGCTAGAGATCAGTCTAGAAAACATAGTGTGACCCTGTCTCTACAAAAAAGGAATAAAATCATCCAGGGGTGGTGGTGCATGCCTATAGTCCCAACTACTCGGGAGGCTGATGTGGGAGGATTGATTACGCCCAGGAGGTCAAGGCTGCAGTGAGCCGTGATCAGACTACTGCACTCCAGTCTGGGCAACAGAGCAAGACCCTGTTATAAAAAAAAGAGGAAGACAGAAAAAAAGTGAAGGAAGGAAGGAAGGAAGGAAGGAGAGGGAGGGAGGGCGGGAGGGAAAGAAGGAGGGAGGGAAGGAAGTAAATCTCAAACTGGAGAACGTTAACAGAGAAGGTGTTTCCTAAGGGAGTGTCGAAAGAGTTGGGATGATTTGGTCAGTCAATGGTTAAGAAGAACTGATGATGGGTAGCAGGGAGAATATTTATGGTAAGAGAGCAAGGAGTGAGAGGAGACAATTGGAAGCTGAGCTACAGGGCCCTGGGTGAAGAGAAAGTGTGGCGCAATTGACTGTTGCTTGGCCCTGCAGAAGACTAGAGACTCAAGTGACTCCTAGAGAAATGTGGTTGGTATAGAGGAAGGAGATGACTAGAAATGGGTTTTGAGTGTTGTAACACTAGGTGTATTGGTCTGTTCTCATGCTGCTAATAAAGACATACCAGAGACTGGGTAATTTGTAAAGGAAAGAAGTTTAATTGACTCACAGTTCTGCAAGGCTAGGGAGGCCTCACTGTCATGGTAGAAGGTGAATGAGGAGAAAAGTCAAGTCTTACGTGGCAGTAGGCACGAGAGTTTGTGCAGAGGAAATCCCATTTCTAAAACTATCAGGTCTCGTAAGACTTATTTACTACCATGAGAACAGTACGGGGAAACCACCTCCATGATTCAGTTATCTCCACCTGTCCCTGCACTGGACAAGTGGGGATTATTACAATTCAAGGTGAGATTTGGATGGGGACACAGCCAAACCATATCACTAGGTTTGGATATTTTCTTTAGGTAATGTCACATATTTGAGGCCTCAGAAACAACACCACACATCTACAACCATCTGATCTTTGACAAACCTGACCAAAACAACCCATGGGGAAAGGATTCCCTATTTAATAAATGGTGTTGGGAAAACTGGCTAGTCATATGCAGAAAACTGAAACTGGACCCCTTCCTTACACCTTACACAAAAATTAACTCAAGATAAATTAAAGCCATCTGATCTTTGACAAACCTGACAAAAGCAAGAAATGGGGAAAGGATTCCCTATTTAATAAATGGTGCTGGGAAAGTTGGCTAGCCATAAGTAGAAAGCTGAAACTGGATCCTTTCCTTACTCCTTATACAAAAATTAATTCTAGATGGATTAGAGACTTATATGTTAGACCTAAGAACCATAAAAATCCTAGAAGAAATCCTAGGCAATACCATTCAGGACATATGCATGGGCAAAGACTTCATGACTAAAACACCAAAAGCAATGGCAAAAAAAGCCAAAATTGACAAATGGGATCTAATTAAACTAAAGAGCTTCTACACAGAAAAATAAACTATCATCAGAGTGAACAGGCAACCTACAGAATGGGAGAACATTCTGTATTCAGAATCTACAAGGAACTTAAATTTACAAGAAAAAAACAAACAACTCCATCAAAAAGTGGGCGAAGGATATGAACACACACTTCTCAAAAGAAGACATTTATGCAGCCAACAAACATATGAAAAAAAGCTCATCATCACTGGTCATTTGAGAAATGCAAATCAAAACCACAATGAGATACCATCTCATGCCAGTTAGAATGGCAATCATTAAAAAGTCAGGAAACAACAGATGCTGGAGAGGATGTAGAGAAATAGGAACGCTTTTACACTGTTGGTGGGAGTGTAATTAGTTCAACAATTATGGAAGATGGTGTGGCAATTCCTGAAGGATCTAAATGCCATTTGATCTAGCAATCCCTTTACTGGGTATATACCCAAAGGATTACAAATCATTCTACTATAAAAACACATGTACATGTATGTTTATTGCAGCATTATTTACAATAGCAAAGGTTGGAACCAACCCAAATGCCTATCAATGATAGACTGAATAAAGCAAATGTGATATGTATACACCATGGAATACTATGAAGTCATAAAAAAGGATGAGTTCATGTCCTCCACAGGGACATGGATAAAACTGTAAACCATCATTCTCAGCAAACTAATACAGGGACAGAAAACCAAACACCACATGTTCTCATAAGTGGGAGCTGAACAGTGAGAATACGTGGACACAGGGAGGGGAACATCACACACTGGGGCCTGTTGAGGGGTGGGAGGTTAGAGGAGGGAGAGCATTAGGAGAAATACCTAATGTAGATGATGGGTTGATGGGTGCAGCAAACCACCATGGCATGTGTATACCTATTTAACAAACCAGCACGTTCTGTACATGTATCCCAGAACTTAAAGTATTAACACACACACACACACACACACACACACACACACACAAACAAAATATCTCTGAGTTTGACTGACTTGTCAAAGAGTAAAATGATTTACCTGAATAATTCTTGTTAAGAAATGAGGGGGATTGTGCAGTGTAGATCCCAGAACTCTTACTGTGGATCTCAGGTTACACAACAGGGTAGAGTCAGTTTGTATGATAATAATAGCAATAGATCATTATACTGTCTTTAATAAAGGGGAAAGAAGGACTCATACACTACATTATGTAAGTATTATTCATAAAAATATATAGGCCATATCAGGATCTGTAACCTGGAAATTAGATCTATAGTTACATTGTTTTATATAATACATTTATGATGTCATGAAAAGGTAAGAAATTAGTAAAAATAAATAAACTAATATTTAAGTGTTCATAAATTGAGTATAACATATTTATCTGAAAATATAATGTTAATTATCTTGGGACTGTCTCAGCATTATCCTTATTGTGTTGTTTTCTTATTTGCTTTCAGTCAGTTGTTTTTACATTTTTGGTTCAGTGGTGAAACTCTTAACACTTTTTATGAGGCACTTGTACTTGTGTACTAGAGAAGCCATTTCCAGTCCTCAAAAGTGTACATGCGAAAGCATGTACACATGAAACCCAGGGTTAGATATGTTGTAATGTAGGGCAGCACTCTGCATAGGGAACAATTCATTCCACCAAAAAATGTCATGTATATCCAAAGCTAGGAGTAAGAAAGTCTTGTACCCTCTGGAAGAGTCACAGACTTGACTGGAACATTCACCTCTATATTACATTTCAAGCTTTATGCTGAACGGAGGGTGATTCTGGCTAATTCTGGAATCATAGCTGCTTGCTTGGGAAGGAAATTCTCTCTGCTATAAACATTAGATATGCCTGTAAATAAATCAAGGGGAATTAGCAAACAGTATTTGATCCCAAAATTCATCCATTGCTTTATTGCTCTTATTATGTAAATGATAACTTTTTGACAGAATATTACTCAATAAGTGAGTAAAAAATTGAGGACATAACACGGTTCATTGGCACATCATGGGTACAAGTAGTGCTGCCTGTCGAGTAAAAAGTTAGACTTGGGTTTTCTTATGAACGGTCAAGATATATATTTTATTTGATCCAGTGCCTATGTAATTTATGTTTGTGTTATTAAAAGCAGCATGGAAGTTAAGGAAAATGACAAGGTTTGGATCTGTACTTGTTGTTTGCTCCTTGTCTGACATTTGACCTCAGTACTCAGCCTATCTCCTCAGTTTTTAAAGGGGGACGATAGTGTCTACAGTAGCTATAAAGATAAAGTAAGAATATATACTATTTTGAACTAGCTGCTAGTTTTTTAAACATCCTAGTCAAAGTGAAAATGAACCATTGTCAACATAATATATTTTATATAGTCAGACTTTAAGATGTCTAATGCTGGATTTGGAAACATGCACTTGAAATTCACCACAAACACGGAGTTCAACATGTTGAGGTTTTAAATCAGAAATAAGCATATGTGCAGTTGGTTTTTATGTCTTTTTTTCCTTTTTGAAAATTATATTTAGAGCATGTGTAGGTTTACAGAAAAGTGAGCAGAAAAATGCAGTTTCCATCCTTTCTCTTTCTCTTTCTCTGTCTCTCTCACTCACTCTCTTTTCCCCGGTTTCTCATATTATTAACATTTCACATTGGTATGGCCCATTTGTTACAATCGGTGAACAAATATTGATATATTATTTTAAACCAAAGTCCATAGTGTATATTAAGATCAGTCTTTCCATTATGCCAGTTTCTGAGTTTTGCCAAATGCATAATACCATACTCATACGTGATAGTTTCAATGCCCTAAAAGTTCCCTGTTTCACTTGTTTGTCCCTCTCCTCTTCACCTTCATGCTGCCCCTGGCATTAGCTGATCTTTTTATGCTTTCCATGGTTTTCCCTTTTCCAGAATGTTTATGATTGGAATCAAACACGATGTAACCTTTTCAGGTTGGCTTATTTTAGTAGACAATATGCATTCAAATTTCCTCCGTGTCTTTTTGTCATTTGATCACTCATTTTATTGCCAGGCGATATTCCATTTCATTGACACACCACAGTTTATCCGTTACTCATTGAAGAATATCTTGGTCATCTCCAATTTTTGGCTCTTCTGAATAAAGCTACTATAAATATGTGAGTGGAATATTTTGTGTGGATGTAAATTTTGTGTGGATATAATGTTTTTCAATGGATTGAATGTTTATATTCCCCCACCCCCAACATTTATATGTTGAAATCCTACTCTCAATGTAACGAACGTAATGACTTTAGAAGGTAATTTAGGTCATAAGAGTGGATTAATACGCTTATAAAAGAGACACCAGAAGCTGTCTAGCTCTCATTTCACCACGTGAGGATACAAGTCGGCAGCCTGCAATGCAGCCAAGGTTCCTCACCATGCTGCCACGCTGATCTCAGACTTTCAGCCTTCAGAACTGTGAGAAATCAGTGTCATTATTTATAAGTCACTAAGTCTATATTATTTTGTTATAGCCACCAGAACTAAGACAGTTTTCAAACATTTAGGTGAAATCCTAGTAGAATGATTGCTGAATCATAAATTAAGACTATATTTAAATTTAGCTCTGTAAGAAACTGCTCAATTGTCTTCCAAAGTTGCTATTATTTTCCATTCCCATCAGTAAATAATGAAAATTCTTGTTGCTTCGCATCCTTGTCAGTATTTGGTGTTGTCTGTATTTTGGATTTTAGTCCAAAACTAAATGTAATGATACCTTGTTTTTTAAACTTGAAATTCCCTGATGACATAAAATATTGTGCTACTTTTCATATGCATATTCACTATTTGCCAGCTTTCATTGGTGAAGTGTCTGCTCAGATATTTTGCCCACAGGTTGACTTGGATTTTATTTTATATCAAGCTGAAATGATCCATAAATTCACATAGAACCTTATAGACCCAACATTGCCCTGTTTTAGACTCTGCTCATGTGATTCCCTCTTCTAGAGCATCATTTCCACCTTTATTTTCCTGGCTTACTTCTCATCCAACAATTTGTTCATGTTTTAACCCTGAAATACTCTCTAAACTTTCTGGTTATGGGAATGGCCTTTCTTCCAGGGATCTTTAACCTCTTGGGAATACCTAAAATTTAAAACTGAAAATGTGTTCTTAAAATTAACCTTTGAAAGTTCTTCTTCCTTTGCAGGAGTATAAGTTAGAAGGTGAGGGAATGTATCTTACTTATCATTGACTCTCCAGAACCTGGCACAGTGCTATGTATAAACTAGGAACTCCCTTCTGATTTACTGCACTGAACTTAACTCATTCTAAACCAAGTTAAAGAATATGCTGTCGGCGTAAAATAATCTTGAGTTTTAGAGAATGATTTTCGCTTCAGAGATTCTATATTTTTCCACCTTTTATTTTACTTAAAATTAGTTAATTTCTGAGGCAACGTGTATTCTCCATTATGGAAATGACTTAATCAAGGCAAATAAACGCAAAACGACCAGTCTTAGCAATCAATTCTTATCTACAGAGAGAAAAATGCCTCCTTAAAATGCAATATCTTCCCAATTCCTCCAAACTCTGAAGGACTATGTAGTCTATCATAGCTGGATCCCCAACTGCCATGTTCTCTTAAGGGTCAAGGAATAGATCTTTATTTCTTGAATCATTTAACAACAAAATAGAAAAGTCATTGAAAAACATATTAGGAGCAATGCTGAAAGGTTCTGTCAGGTATTTCCTTTATTCTTTAACTTTATGGAGAATACATAGAAGCCTATGTCTCTGGGTTTGTAAGTCAAGGCAAGAACTTGCTGTGACATACTGGCATTATAAATTATACTAAATATTTTTATCACTGAAAGGCAAGATACTTTAAAATAACTCTCAAAGACCTAGTATGAATTTCCCACAAAACATTCTGATACAAGGATTTGTTTACAAGTAGTTTATTTGGAAGGAAATCTCAGAAAGTAGAAGTAAAGAAGCAGGAAGAGTGAGAAAAAAATCAATTCTGTAACCAACGAATGACAATCTGTCACAATCCCTGAGAAGTCCACAGAATTCTTCCTAGAATTGCCCATATGGCTGATGAGAGAATGCAGCTTTTAATTACTAGTGTGCTACTTCCATTGGTTGAAGCTGTTCTCTTGGAAATTTCAACTCTATAATTCTGGGCTCTGCTTGTATAGTAGCTTGTGGAAGTTCAGAGATGTTCCTGGAGAAAACTGCAGAAAGACTGTCTGCTATGTAGGGTGACAATCAAGATGAGCCTGAGTTTGCATGGAAACATCCATGTCATTGGCAGCTGAAGTCACATGGTGCCAGGGGATGTGATGCAGGCACAATGAGTGTCTGATACGACATGCATTACTACTATTTATCGTTATAGAAAGCAAATATGTTTTAAAAACCTTCCAGGGAAAAGGATATCTATTCTTTGTTTAATTTTTGTTTAATCCTCTTAGAAACTGAGGTTTAGAAAGGTTAAGTTAAGAGCTTAGAAGCCCAAGAACAGAAAGTAGTAAAAATAGAATTTGAACTCGTGTGTGCTGACTATATGCCCAATATATTTCTCACAACTAAAGGCTGCTTTTTAGAAAGCTAACAAGGATTTGAATTTCTACAGGTATTCAATTTGTAGAAATAAAAAATGATGGGAAGAAATAATCTCTTCTCCTGAAATTTTTTTATGCATAAAATACTCATCTAATATACATTAATCCAGTACTTATCATATGCCTAGCACTGTGTTTGGCACTGAGAAGTCAATAATTGAAAGTTATTGGTTAATTACCTAAAGAAGCTCAAAATACTTTGGGGTACACATGCAGAGAAACGGAGTATTACAGGATGTTGAAACAATGGCAAAGTTAGAGACATGCCAAGGGTGTTAGGAGAATACATGGGAGGGACAAATGAATGTTTCTATGGGAAAGGTCTCATTTTCTCCATATTTTTGAAATCCAAACTCATACTCTGTGGATCTCCTTGAGTTCCAGTGATGTAGCTCTGAGGCCTAATTAGCCTTCAAATGCTTCCCAAATCTGTAGTAAATAGAGTTTTTTCTTATGATTTGCCCTCTGCTTAAATGTCATTCCTTTTCCTAAAGTGGCATTACCTGCAGGTGTACTTGCCAGTTTCTGAATTGCTTTTATCTTCAGTAAAATTTTACCCAAAGTAAAATTTCTCTGAAGAGAAGAATCATGTGTCACACACACTGCATCTTCAGTGCCCAGCACAGGGCTCTGTCTTTAAAAAGTGCTTAATAAATAAACGGGATGAATGTAGCATGGTATATTAAAATATGTTACTGAATTTACAACTATGCCCACACTTGTTAACTGAATTGCTGTAAGGAGGTAATATTCTAGTTAATTCTAACCAGAAAAATGTTTGAAATAAAGTACAACCCTATTATAGTAATAAAGACAGTTTGGAAATCATGTCCACTTAAGCTTCTTTCTTGGAAGCAGAAACAGGTAGGAGGCAGTAGTTTTATTTCACAGAAGGAAAAAGAAAACCAGCCTAAAAGTATGTCTTCTCTGTATTCTAATGCTATTTTTTTTTTTCATGTGTTTGTGGTGATGCTGGTATATAAACAGACCTACTGCCCTGCCATACATAGGAAAGTATAGCACATCCAAATATGTATAGTACATAATACTTGACAGTGACAGTGATAATAAATGATGATGCTACTGAATTATCTATTTACTATACTATACAGTTTAAATTTTATTTGAACTTTATGGATTTAAGGGGTACAAGTGCATTTTTGTTACACAGATATATTGCATAGTGGTGATGTTTGGGCTTTTAGTGTACCCATCACCTGAATAGCGTACATTGTACCTAATAGGTAATTTCTTATTCCTCACCCTCTTTCACCCCCCACCCACCCTTTTTACTCTGCAATGTCTATTATTCCACTCTGTATGTTTATGTGTACACATTGTTTAACTCTCACTTACAAGTGACAACATGCAGTATTAGACTTTCTGTTTCCGAGTTATTTCACTTAGGATAATGGCCTCCAGTTTCATCTATGTTGCTAAAAAAGACATGATTTTATTCTTTTGTGTGGCTGAGTAGTATTCCAGGATACACACACACACACACACACATATACACCCACACATATATATACACACACACACATATATATATATACACACACATAGATATTTTGTTTGCACATGCAAACAAAAAGTATCACCCTGGCTTAATGTGGGATTGGATGTTCAGAGGGTTGGCCAAAGTATAGTTATCTGGGTCACTCAGGACTTCAGGCAAAGATAGTACTGGAGTTATTAGGAGGAGGAGGAGAAAAATTAAACCTAGAGTATCTTTGGTTGTATGGCAGGGGTGGCAAGTGATTTTGTCAGGGTCTGATTAAACCCCTGAAATGTTGTTAGACCCTGTTTCATATAAGAATAAAAAGTGAAAAGTTGCTAGAGCAGTAATGATGAAGGGAAAGATGAAATGGAAGGCGAAAAATTGTGTGAGGGTGACTTTGTCAACTGAGAAGCCACCTCAGATTCATTGCATGAGGTCAGTTCTAATATATGGGATGGCTGATATTAGGTTTGTAATTACTGTAGCACCTCAGAATGATATTTGGCCTCACGGGAGCACATAGCCTATGAATGCTCTTGCTATAATTGTGAGGAAGAGGCTAACGCCAATATTTCAGGTTTCTAGGTATATAAATGACCCATAGTATAAGCCTCAGACAACATGTAAGAAGAGGCAGATGAAAAATATTGAAGCACCTTTAGCATGAAAATAGTGGACTGTTCAGCCATAGTTTACATCTCGGCTGATGTGAGCAACTGAAGAGAAGGCAGTTGAGGGATCTGATACATAGTGCATGGCTAAAAACAACCCTGTGATGATCTGGAGAATAAGGCAGGCACCAAGAAGTGAGCCAAAGTTTCATCATGTAGAAATGTTAGATAGTGTGGGAAGATCAATGAATGAGTAGTTAATAATTTCTATTAGTGAGTGTGTTTTGTGGGTGTTGGTCATTAGTATTCTTATAGTTGAAGTACAATGATGATTGTTCATATCATTAGACACGGTTATAGTCCATGTGGGAATAATGGCATATGCTTTATTTTTATTAAGTGTTCTTTTGGTTATGAGATTTGTAGGCTTTTCTTTGAAACCTTCTCCTATTTATGGGGGTTTAGGGCTAATTATTAGTGGTGCTGTGGGTTGTGGTATTGTGTTGAATTTTGGTGGGGCTTTTGTGGGGTTAATGGTCTTTTTAATTTATTTGGGTGGTATGATGGTTGTCTTTGGTTATACTGTGGTGATGGCTTTTGAGGAGTACCTTGAACCATGGGGGTCAAGTATTGACATTTGAGGGGCTTTATTAATTAGGATTATTTATAGAGTTGGTGTTGGTTGGATGGATAGTTGAGTATGATGGGGTGGTTGATTTAAATAGCATAGAAAGTTGAATAATTTTTGAGGGTGAGGGGGCAGGGTTGTTCTGTGAGGATTCTCTGGGTGTGGCTGCCTTGTACAGTTTTGGGTGCTGATTAGTGGTAGTTGCTGGTTGATCATTATTTGTTAGTGTTTATGTTGCAATTGAAATTACTTGGGGTAATAGATTAGATAATTAAGAGTAGGGTTAGAAAGGGTGGAATAAAAAAGAGAAAGTAGAGTTTAATTAGGTCTTTTTGAGTAGATATGGTGGTAATGGAGGCTGAGACTTGAGATTGTGAAATGGTCTTTGGTACAGACTTTTGTAGTCAAATTAGGTCTTGTAGAAGTGAAGTCAGATTTTGGCTTGTGAATGGGCTTGAGTAAGGGGTTGTATGGTGTATTGAGGCTAAATAGAAACCCAGTCTATTGGAGAAGTTGAATGTCTGTAATGGGTACTGTAGTTTAAATTTATTAGTTATGAGATTAATCTCTATGGCTAGTAAGAGGCCTAAGGTGGTCACACCTAGTGCTGTGAGCTTTAGGGGGAGTGGTATAGTTGTTGGCGATCAGGAATCTAGCGAAGATACTGCCGATTGTTAGGTGCTTGAGTTAATCAGGAAGGGATTATTTTCGTTAATAATAATCAGAGTTGTGAAGCGGGGTTGTCCTATCAGAGTGAAGAAAATAATACGGGCACTACAGACTGCTGTTAAGGAGGTGGCAATAAAAGTAATAAAAACAGATCAGACATTGGAGTATGACGTGTTTGCGGTTTCAATAATAAGGTCTTTAGAGTAAAAGCCTGTGAGGAAAGGTGCGAGGCTGCCAATAATAAGGGAGGAGGAAGTGAGGGGTAAAGTCTTGAATAGCCTTCCTATTTTTCAGATATCTTGTTCATCATTGAGATTATGGATGATGGACCCAGAACATATAAATTATATAGCTTTAAACAAGGCATGGGTACAGATATGAAGGAATGCTAGGTGTGGCTGATTAATGCCAATTGTGACTATTATGAGGCCCAGCTGGCTTGAGGTGGTGACTGCTACGATTTTTTTGATATCATTTTGTGTTAGAGCAAAGATTGCTGTAAATAAGGTGGTAACAGCCCCTAGACATAATGTAAATGTTTGAATTGATAGATTGTTTTCTATTAAAGGGTAGAAGCGGATGAGCAGGAAAACTTCTGTTACAACTGTAGTGCTGGAGTGGAGGAGGGCCGAGACTGGGGCTGGGCCTTCTATGGCTGATGGAAGTCAGGGATGGAGGCCAAATTGAGCTGACTTTCCAGCTGCTGCTAAGAGAAGGCTAATTAATGGAAGGGCATGGGGGTAGGGCTTAGGATAAATGCTTGTTGAAGTGCTCATGTGTTGGAGGATAAGAGGAATCATGCTATAGCGAAAATAAAGTCAATGTCGCCAATGTAGTTGTACAGAACTGCTTGGAGGGCTGCTGTATTAGCATCTGCTCAGCCGTATCATCAACCAATTAGTAAGAAAGACATAATTCCTACACCTTCTTATCTGATACGGAGTTGAAAGAGGTTGATGCTGGTAACCAGAATTCGTATTGTGATGAGGAAAGTAAGTAAGTATTTGAAAAATTGATTAATGTTAGGGTCTGAGTTTATGTATCATATTGAGAATTCTACAATGGCCAGGTAACAAATACTACTACTGGGATAAACATTGTGGAGGGGTAGTGTAGTCTGAAGCTTAGTGAGAGTTTAAGAGTTTGGATTGTCATTCAATGTCAGTTTGAGATGACTTATTGGCCTGTACATATAAGCATTGTTGTAGGGATGAGACTAATGATGAATGTGCATGCGATAGATATTTTTACGTAATTTGGGTATGAACCTTTTTTGTAGAGGTTGGTTAAGATAATAATAGTAAAGTTAACGGGATCAGGGCTATTATGGTAGTGGAGAAATACATGTTTGTTACTTTTATTTGGAGTTACACCAATGTTTGTGGTTCCTAAGATCAACGGACAACTTTAATCCTTTAAAAGTTGAGAAAGCCATGATGTTAGGCACGGGGGCATGACTTAGCAGTTCCTGCATACTTTCTTGGTAGATAAGAAGTTGCAGGCTTCTCTTATTAGGTTCACAATCTAATATTTTGGTTAAACTATAGCTACAGCATGCAAACTCCATAATAATTTTAGACTTCAAGGATAATAGCAAGATGTATAAGTATTAATGTATTTTCTTGTGTAAAGGAAGGTTTAATATTGTTAATATGCAAGTGTCCCTCATTGTATCATGATTAGCATACCTAGGAAATAAAGGGTTGTACTTAGTATACTAAGTCCGATAAGCATAAAAGTATGTTTCATCAGGAGAATGAAGCCATAGTCACAAAGATTTCTCCTACTAGATTAATGGTAGGGGGTAAGGCAAGGTTTGTGAGATTTGCTAGGAGTCATGAAGAGACCATTAGTGGAAGCAGTGTTTGAAGGACTCCGGTAAGTAATGTGATTTGGCTATGGACTCGTTTGTAGTTCACATTTGCTAGGCACAACAGTAAGGATGAAGTGAGTCCATGAGCAATTATAAGGGTGACTACACCTGTAAAGCTTCAAGGGGTTTGAATGAGGATAGCCATGATAACAAGTGCTATATGGCTAACACAGGAGTAGGCAATAAGTGATTTTAGATCGGCTTGTCGCAGACAAATAGAGCTTGTTATAACTATCCCTCATAGGAATAGTATGAGGAAGGGGAAGGCTATATGTTCTGTTAAGGGGTTGAGGATAAGCGTAAGCTGTATTATACTGCAGCCTCCTAGTTTTAGGAGTACTGCTGCAAGTACTATTGAGCTGGCAATAGGAGCTTCTATGTGGGCTTTGGGGAGTCATAAATGAAATCTATATAGAGGTATTTTTACGATAAAAGCCATAATACATGCTAATCATATAAGGTTATTGGATTAGGAGGCTAATAGCTCTTGGGTGGTAAGTATCATTACTAGCATATTTAGTGAACCTGAGGTATTTTGAGTATAAACAAGTGTAATAAGTAGAGTATAAATTATAAAATAAGAAATATGCACTGGCATTGAGGCTTTCTGGTCGGTTACCTCAGCAGGTGATGATAATTAGGGTAGGAATTAGTTTAGTTTCAAAGAGGATATAAAATATAATTAGTTCTGTGACTGTGAATACTATAATTTTAAAAATCTCTATAGAAATATAGAGCTTTTTTCGTGGGGGCGATTCAATGGACAGGTGATATTGGCTTGCTAGGATTATAAGAGGTAGTAGTCAGGTTGTTAAGATTAGAAGGGGCGAGGTCACCGGGTCAGAAGAGAAGATTAATGAGAAGTCGGATGAGTTATTGTTGAACTGCTTAAAACATAATAAGGTAATGAGACTGATGAGTAGACTGTGGGTAGTCATGTTGATTCAGATGATAGAATCTTTAGAGAATGATGTCATTGCTAACAGTATACTTGTTGGAATAATGATTTTTAACAATGAAGTAAATTTAGATTTTTTATGTAATCTAGACTGTATATACTGGAGATTGAAACTAGTAAGGCAAGGCCCACTGTGGCTTCACAGGCAGCACATACTAGGAGGATGATGCGTATTATGGATGCTAGAGTGAAATATATGTTTAAAGTTATAAGAGTATTTATGGGCCAGGCACGGTGGCTCATGCCTGTAATTCTAGCACTTTGGGAGGCTGAGGCAGACGGATCACAAGGTCAGGATATCGAGACCATCCCGGCTAACATGGTGAAACCGTGTCTCTACTAAAAATACAAAAAATTAGCCAGGCGTGGTGGCGGGTGCCTTTAGTCCCAGCTACTCAGGAGGCTGAGGCAGGAGAATGGTGTGAACCCGGGAGGCGGAGCTTCCAGCGAGCCGAGATGGCGCCACAGCACTCCAGCCTGGGCGATTGAACGAGACTCTGTCTCAAAAAAAAGAGAAAAAGAAAATCATAAAAATATTTGATGAGAGGAAGATGTGCATGATATCATGGGAAATGATGGAAACAGGGTACAAGTACACACACATATTCATCTCTGGGTATGTGATTTTGATAACTTTAGTTTCTTCTTCTTCCTATCATTATTATTTTATTTTATTCTGGAGATAGGATCTTGCTATGTTACCCAGGCTGGAGTGCAGTGGCTATTTACAGGAACAATCAGTACACTGCAGCTCTTGGTCCCA
>NW_016819708.1:0-7964 GCF_001698545.2 Rhinopithecus bieti | reverse complement strand
AAAAAAAAAAAAAAAATTATTATAAATAATATTTATTTATGTTTATGATACTATTATGCCTTCTAGGCATAATAGGGAGTATATTAGGTGGCATCGATAGAATAATACTCCCAGCAGTGACATGGTGTATGCTAATATAATATTGATGTAAATAGAAGGCACTTGGTAAATATGGTCTATCATAATCTAATGAGTCGAAATAATTTATTTATTTTGACTTAAGCTATTTACCAATTCAGTTCAATCTGACCCCTTTGGGTTCATTCATAAGTCAAGCCTAGGATTAAAATGGTAACTAGCAATAAGGGCGGTGCTGATTATTAGTGTCAGGTTGTTTGTTTGAAGGGCTCAAGGCAAGGGTAGCAGCAGAGTGATTTCTAAGTCAAAGAAGAGAAATATCATGGCTACTAGGAAAAATTTTATGGGGAAGGGGAGGCGGGTGGAGGTTATTGAGTCAAATTTGCATTCATAGGGGCTGGATTTTTCTGTATAAATATTAAATTGTGGGAACCAAAATATAACTATTAGTAATAGGGCCAGTAAGGTTTTGGTTACGAGGGCTAGTGTCACGTTAATTACTCTCTTTTGGATATTATTGAAACTAATTGATTGGAAGTCAATGGTACCGTTTATACCAAAAGAGTAGGATCCTTATCAGTAGATAGAGATGTATGAGAATAGTCATACTACATATACGAAGTGCCAATATCAGGTGGCGGCTTCAAAGTCAAAGTGGTGGTTGGATGTAAAGTGGAATTTTAATTGGTGGAGGAGGCAGACAGCAATAAATGTTGATCCAATAGTAACATGAAGTCATGCATGCATATGTGAAGTTATGTGTGTGTATATATATATGTGTGTCTGGGTGTGTGTGTATATACACATGCCATGTTTTCTTTATCCAATTGTCTGTCGATGAACTCTTAGGTTGATTTCATGATTTTTCTATTACGAATAATGATGTAATAAACATGTCAGTGCAGGTGTCTTCTGTATACAATTTATTTTCCTTTGCATAGATACCTAATAGTGGGATTGCAAGATTGAATAGTAGTTCTATTTTGAGTATTTGAGAAATCTCCATGCTGTTTTCCATAGGGGTTGAAGTGATTTACATTCTCACTAACAGTATATAAGCATCCCCTTTTCTCTGCATCCTTGCCAATATCTGTTATTTTTTGACCTTTTAATAATAGCCATTCTGACTGGTGTGAGATGGTATCTCACTGTGGTTTGGATTTGCGTTTGTCTGATGATTAGTGATGTCGAACATTTTTTTGCATGTTTCTTGGCCACTTGCATGTCTTCTTTTGAGAAATGTCTTCATGTCCTTTGCCTACTTTTTAATGGGTTATTTGTGGGGTCTTTTTTCTGTCTATTTGAGTTTCTTGTAGATTCTGGATATTAGCCCTTCATTGGATGCATAGTTTGCATATATTTTCTCCCATTTTATAGGTTGTCTGTTCTGCTATGATTTTTTCATTGTGCTGAACTTTTTGATTTGATTGTCTTGTCTATTTTTGTTTTTGTTGCATTTGCTTTTGATGTCTTAGACATAAATTATTTCCCTAGGCCAATGTCCAGAAGAGTGTTTCCTAGAGTTTCTTCTAGGATTTTTATAGTTTCAGGTCTTATATTTAAGTCTTTAATCCATGCTGAGTTAAATGTTTGTATATGGTGAGATATATGGGTCCAGTTTCATTCTTCTGCGTATGGCTATCCAGTTTTTCTGGCACCATGTGTTGGATAGGGTGTCCTTTCTCCAGAGTAATATTATCCTTGAAATATAATTCTTATACCAGGTAAAATCTTACTTCCTGGTGTTGCTTTGGAACAATGTATAACCACCAACCTGAGTACTGAGATAACTGGGCTCTAACCGTAAGATTGCCACTGGACAGCTGTGTAATAGCGTTTGTAACCTTTGGGTGTGAGTTCTTTCCTCATTGCTACTAAAGATTCAGTGATGTCTGCAGTATTTTCCACCTTAAAATGAAAAATATGATTAGGTTATTATCCTCTTTAAGGCTTTCTAATATATCTAAATAACTCAGACAAAAGTAAATTAGTTTCTTTAGACTCTTGGAAATTGAATTGGTTAATTAATAAATTGGATTTGAAAAAATGTACATGTTTTGAGAGAGAGCATTCTGAGAATTTAAAAACATTTAGCTGTTCCAACATAATACTAGAGAATATTTAGTCCCCCTGATGTACCTGGGGCTTAATCGGTGCCTTGCATGCAGCAGGAGCATAAGCTATACAAAGAGATGTTTGCCTATCACCCATGGCCACTCTACTATTAGAATGATATAGGATCAAGCTATTCTCCTGTTCAGAACCCTTTGTTGGATCCTTTTGCCTAACAGCATTTTACAAACTGTTCTATACATTAGTCTGGTAAGACTTTCTTCCTTATGAAAATCTGATTTTTCACAGTCAGATAAGTTTGGGAAATGCTGTACTTAATACCTTCCCTTGGAGAGTCACGATACACACTAACTTAGAGGCTGTGAGAAGCCATGCAGTTCAGGCACTTGTCTTCCCCAAACTTCTTATTTTTCTTTCTTGTTATTGGAAATCTTATTATTGGTAATGTTTCCATATAAAATACTAGACTTCTTTTTAATAAGTCACCAAGTAAGTTTGTCTTGGCCAAGAAGATTTAAGCATGGTTGATGGGTAGAGCTTCTGGGAAAAAAAATGCTTTGGAAAGGAGGGTCCCACCGTGTATTTTCATCCTAGCATGCTCCCTCATACTTTCTTCTCATCTGGAACACAGACAAAACATTTAGAATAGTCATCTTGTGACCATGAGCATGCAACCTGAATTGTGATAGGAGAGCAGAAAGGTGAAGGATCCCACATCCTTGCATAGCTGTCTAGACCAGAGTTCCTACCACTGGACTACTTCTTAGGCCAGAAAAAATAGACCATTTATTAAAGTCGCTAATTGTCAGGTGTTCTTCTATTTGTGACGAAAACATTTTTAAAGGTTACAACAGGAATTTATTACTTTTTAACCTCAAGTAAGATTTTCTGGAAACATTTTCAGCAATGCTGTTTGTTTTGGTTTTCTATTGCAACTGTAACAAATTACCAAAAACATAGAGGCTTAAAATAACAAAAATCAATTATCTTACAGCTCCAGAGGTAAGAAGTCTGGCATGGGTCTCATTGGGCTAAACCCCAGGTATCAGCAGGGCTGTGTTACTTTTTGGAGTCTCTAAAGAAGGATTTTTGTTTTCTTGTCCTTTCTAGTTCCTAGAGGCAACTGGCATTTAACTCATGGCCCCTTCCACCGTCTTCAAAGCCACCAAAAGTGAATCTTTTTCAGGCTTGTTCTTTCCACATATCTCTATCTCTCTGAACACAGCTGGGAAAGGTTTTTAGTTTTTTCAAGTCTCATGGAATCAGATTATTTCTCTCCAAATAATCCAGGATACTTTCCCGATCTCAAGCCTTGTAAATCTAATCACATCTAAAAATTCCCTTTTGCCATGTCACTTAAAATATTTACAGGTTCCAAGGATTTGGAAGTGAACATCCTTGGGGGACATTACTATCCTACCATATAGAAAGCCTATACTCCTTAGCACTGGTAATTTATGATCTGATTGTAATGACATTTTACTACTCACCTTTTCCTCCTCACTATGCATTTCTGCTTTCTTATCACATAAACCATTATGCCATGATCTATCCAATTTTACTTTTTGGCTAAGTCACAAGTCTAGTCCTTACCTTTTCAGGGTCTAGGGAAGCAACAAAATGGCAGTCCACTTACCATATGTCTACACAGGTAAACACCGTGAGATAGATCAAACTGTTAAATAGGTTCTATCTTCCCACCCTGACATACATACCGTGAGCATGATTTTGAAGGTCCAGTCCAAATTTATAATCTTTTTCTATCAGAATTTTATTTAAGAATATGACAGCACAGGGAAAAAGAACCCCAAACTCTCACCCCTTGTCCAAGTGCTACAGCTCACACATCTAAACAACGCAGGTCATATGCTCAAGGTCCAGTTACATGCCCTGCAAGCAGCCACCCCTTCGTCACCATGCAGTAGTACGGCTATTACAATGCTGGTACAGTCTGCACTTCTAGAGCAGAGGCGGAAAAGAGAACTGTACATTTTCTGGAGGCAGATAAAAGACTGTTCAAGAAACTCTGGTGTTCATATCTAGAGCATGTTCTTGCAGGTTGACTATCAGCTCTGTATGGGGAGTGTTATGACCTGAGGAAGGATGGGGATAGACCGTGTAAAGTTCAGGACTTTGGCCACAAGCTCCTCTTTCCCAGGTGTGAGGAAACTAATGCTTATTTGTCTAGTTCAAGAGTCTAGTCATTTTCATATTAATGTAATTCATTTCTTAAAATCTACCAAATTTCTTAAACATTTTGTAAGCATTTTAGTGATTCTTCTTTCTTTCACATGCAAAGTGTCAAGCATTCGTTTTCCAGAACTTAAAAAATCTGCTTTTAATACTAATAGTACATGTATGCCATACAACATATATATGGCATATGATATATACAATATAGATGAACATATAAATATTTTATAGTATTAATAGTATATATAATGATGCCCTAATATTTATTGAAGGCATTTCACGTGCCATGCACTGTGTTAATCAACTGATAAATATTATCTGATATATTGCTAGAATCACAATTACTGCATCTTGTAATTATGTATATGAGTGTCTCTTGACCACAGGGACTGTGTTCTCTTCCACTCTTTACCTTCAGTAGCTAAGAAGTGCTTAGTACAGAAAAAGCTTTAGATAAATGCTTGAAAAATTAATGCATGGTTGATTGGAGCTTTATGTTTGTTTGATGTCATCAGTTCTCCACCTGTCTTACTCCTTTCATTCTCCCGAGAGATGACCAGTTTGATACGTAAAGGTGGCCACAGTGGATTCTTTGACCACACAGTGAACAGCAGTGAACTGAGGATTCTTCCCTCACATGCATTTTTACCTTGTGGGCCTTTTCAGAATTTAGACATAGGACAAGAAAAGTGAAAGGCTTCAACAGGACAGATACCATTGAAAATATTAGTAACATAACTACTTTTCCAGCCATCAAGTTGACAGGATACCTTTTGCAAGCTAAACTAAGTGTTTCCATACATGAGGGCCAAAATTGCAAAGAGTTAAAATCCAATGGGACAACCGCCTATCAAAGATTTCAAAAGTTACCCTTTAAAAATATTGAGTACATGATAATTGGTCCCTTTGCTAATGTGTCTATGGGATGATTAGCATTCACCCTCACCTGTGAGAAAACGGTATACCATTATCTCCCTTAGGCTTAGCAAAGATTCTTCTAAATCACTTGTTCTAATGAGTTAATGACTTTGAAAATGAAACATAGTCCACTTCCTTATGAATGTATACAAATATCTTTTGGAGATAACTATCAACATTATGCACTCAGTTAATATAAATAATGTGTCAGTTTAACATAAACTAAATGGATCAACTTAAATATTGGTAATTTTTATAATTACAAAGTTTTCAGAAAAAAAGAAAACCATGCTTCTCCAAAGATTTTAATCACATGCATTTATCTCAGTTTTGTTACTTACATATACTAATACATAAATGAAAAAGTATAGTAAACACTCTTTATTGATATAAAATTTCTTTCCTTCATTTAGAAAATAATGTTTTTGGTCTGTACAATAAATTGTCAACTAAAAGATTTGGGGTAGATAGAATCTGAGAAACTGAAGCAAACTCTATGAATAAATCTGACATCTATCCACAAAGAGATTATAAATGGAATTACCTTAAATAAGGTATATATTTAAAACAAGTTATTTTGACAACAGAAGTAATAAATAGGTGAACTAATAACCTAAGTAAATTAGAAACCCTTTCCCCCTACCCCCAAGGGGAAATGTGGCTCCCAACTTTTATATAAATTTTACTTACAGCTAAGAGTTGAGGTTATTATCTCATATTCGCCTTAATCTTCCAGTGGAATAAGTAGTTTCTAAATTCAGACAGGCCTGGTTCAACTTCCAGCTTCACCACTTACTAGTTATGTGACATTTGAGCAGTCAGTTACCCTCTCTTAACTTACATATGGATGTCTATCAAATGAAGATAAAACTTNTTTAGAAAATAATGTTTTGGTCTGTACAATAAATTGTCAACTAAAAGATTTGGGGTAGATAGAATCTGAGAAACTGAAGCAAACTCTATGAATAAATCTGACATCTATCCACAAAGAGATTATAAATGGAATTACCTTAAATAAGGTATATATTTAAAACAAGTTATTTTGACAACAGAAGTAATAAATAGGTGAACTAATAACCTAAGTAAATTAGAAACCCTTTCCCCTACCCCAAGGGGAAATGTGGCTCCCAACTTTTATATAAATTTTACTTACAGCTAAGAGTTGAGGTTATTATCTCATATTCGCCTTAATCTTCCAGTGGAATAAGTAGTTTCTAAATTCAGACAGGCCTGGTTCAACTTCCAGCTTCACCACTTACTAGTTATGTGACATTTGAGCAGTCAGTTACCCTCTCTTAACTTACATATGGATGTCTATCAAATGAAGATAAAACTTAACTCTCAGTGTTGTTGAAAGTGTTACATGAAATAATTCAGGTAATGGGACTGGAATGTTCCCAGGCACAAAGGAAATGATGAGGATATTCTTATAATCTTTCCTACTGACTTTGCCTAGGTATCCTACAATAAATTAAATTTTAAAATGCAGATGAAATATGGCAAGTATTCAGTTTGAGAACCAAAATATAGGCTAATTTCTAAACTAGACATGAAGGAAAGATCTAGCATGAATGTTTGCATTGCCCAGAACATTGCTTATTAGGGAAAGGAAAAAAACAATCACATGTGAAGGCCATTCAAATATTATTTCCTTGATAATTTACCTGCATACACAATCTCAGCCAACTAAAAGCATTTTCTCTCTTCTTTGTCTTTCATATTGTCAGCATACTGGACACCTACTATGAGTTAGCAACAGTGGAGGTGTTGGGCATTTAACAACAAGGAAGTAAATAATGATTTCTAATCACCCAGAGTTTGCAGTCAGTAGGGAGATAGGTGATTTCAGTTTATAGGACATTTCATCCAAATATGCTAAACATGATGATGAAGAACTAGGATAGCGTTCTCCAGAAAAAAAAAAAAAAAAATAGGGGGTGCAAGCAAGATGGACAAATAGGAACAGCTTCAGCCTCCAGCTGCCAGCACCAGCGACACAGAAGACGGGTGATTTCTGCATTTTCAACTGAGGTACTGGGTTCATCTCACTGGGGAGTGCCAGACAATTGGTGCTGGTCAACACCAGTAAGAGCTGAAGCAGGGCAAGTCATCGCCTCACCTGGGAAGTGCAAGGGGGAAGGAAATCCCTTTAGAAACTGAGACACACAACACCTGGAAAATCGGGTCACTCCCACTCTAATTCTGCCCTTTACCAAGGGTCTTAGCAAACAACACACCAGGAGATTATATCCCACACCTGGCTGGGAGGGTCCCACGCCCACGGAGCCTCCCTCATTGCTAGTACAGCAGTCTGAGATCTAACTGCAAGGCAGCAGCAAGACTGGGGGAGGGGCTCCTGCCATTGCTGAGACTTAAGTAGGTAAACAAAGCCACCGGGAAGCTCGAATTGGGTGGAGCCCACCGCAGCTCAAGGAGGCCTGCCTGTCTCTGTAGACTCCACATCGGGGGAAAGGGCATAGAAAAAACAAAAAGCAGCAGAAACCTCTGCAGATGTTAATGACCCTGTCTGACACCTTTGAAGAGAGCAGTGGATCTACCAACATGGAGGTTGAGATCTGAGAATGGACAGTTGGCCTGCTCAACTGGGTCCCTGACCCCTGAGTAGCCTAACTGGGGAACATCCCCCACTAAGGGCAGACCGACACCTCACACAGCAGGGTACACCCCTGAGACGAAGCTGT
>NW_016819707.1:0-233 GCF_001698545.2 Rhinopithecus bieti | reverse complement strand
GAAGCTTCTGGTGGCAAAGTAAATATCCTCATATCAAAACTAGAAAGAAGCTTTCTGGGAATCCGTTTTCTGATGTTTAATTCACCTCACAATGTTATATGATTGCTTTCATGGAGCAGATTGGTAGCACTGTTTTTGGTGCATCTGAGAAGGGCTATTTTGTATCGCATTGAAACCTATGGTGACAAAGGAAATATCCTCAGATTAAAACTAGAAAGAAGCTTTCTGAGAAA
>NW_016819706.1:0-1192 GCF_001698545.2 Rhinopithecus bieti | reverse complement strand
ATTTCTTTTCACTCTTTTTTCTCTAATCTTGTCTTCTCAATTTATTTCATTGAGTTGATCTTCAATCTCTGACATCCTTTCTTCTGCTTGATTGATTTGGCTATTGATTCTTGTGTATGCTTTACAAAGTTCTTATGCTGTGTTTTTCAGCTCCATCAGGTCATTTATATTCTTCTCTAAACTGGGTATTTTAGTTAGCAATTCATCTAACCTTTCTTCAAGGTTCTTAGCTTCCTTGCATTGGGTTAGAACATGCTCCTTTAGCTTGGAGGAGTTTGTTATTACCCACCTTCTGAAGCCTACTTCGGTCAATTCGTCAAACTCATTCTCCATCCAGTTTTGTTCCCTTGCTGGTGAGGAGTTGTGATCTTTTGGAGGATAAGAGGCTTTCTGGTTTTTGGAGTTTTCAGCCTTTTTATGTTGGTTTCTCCCCATCTTTGTGGATTTATCTATCTTTGGTCTTTGATGTTGGTGACCTTCAAATGGGGTCTCTGAGTGGACATCCTTTTTGTTGATGTTGCTACTACTATTCCTTTCTGTTTGTCAGGCCCCTCTTCTGCAGGTCTGCTGGAGTTTGCTGGAGGTCCACTCTAGACCCTGTTTGCCTGGGTATCATCAGCAAAGGCTTCAGAACAGCAAAGATTTCTGCCTGTTCCTTCCTCTGGAAGTTTCGTCCCAGAGGGGCACCCGCCCAGATGCCAGTGAGAGCTCTCCTGTATGAGGTGTCTGTCAGCCCCTACTGGGAGGTGTCTCCCAGTCAGGATACACAGGGATCAGGACCCAGTTGAGGCGGCAGTCTGTCCCTTATCAGAGTTCAAACACTGTGCCAGGAGATTCACTGCTCTCTTAAGAGCTGTCAGGCAGGTACGTTTAAGTCAGCTGAAACTGCACCCACAGCCGCACCCTTCCCCCAGGTGCTCTGTCTCAGGGAGATGGGGGTTTTATCTCTAAGTCCCTGACTGGGCTGCTGTCTTTTTGTCAGAGATGCCCTGCCTAGAGAGGCAGTCTGGCCACAGCAGCCTTGCTGAGCTGTCATGGGCTCTACCCAGTTCGAACTTCCCGATGGATGGTTTTGTTTACACTGTGAGGGTAAGACTGCCTACTCAAGCCTCAGCAATAGAAGATACCCCCCGCCCACCCCCCCCCACCAAGCTCGAGCACCCAGGTCAACCTCAGACTGCTGTGCTAGCAG
>NW_016819705.1:0-360 GCF_001698545.2 Rhinopithecus bieti | reverse complement strand
GCTTGAAAATTAAAGGTAATGATTGAGCATCCTGTGTTTTATCTGCCAACCACAGAGGCGGGGAGAATTCAGAGAAGAGGGGAAAAGACATTGCCCCAGCGACAGTGGACTCCATTCACCCTAGACTAAAACCATCACTTTGCAAAGACCCGCCACAGAGGCTGAGCTTCTCGGATGTGAAGTTCGTCAGCGTCTCCGATCATGTGATCCGACCTGAAGGTTTTTAGTTATTGTTTTTGTTTTTTAAGAACAACACAGCAAAATAAAATTCCTGCTTATTGTCGGATAACACTGTCTCACATGTACATCAAACAGGCTAAAAATGAATAATAAACAGCATCTTCATGGACAAAAAAAAAG
>NW_016819704.1:0-446 GCF_001698545.2 Rhinopithecus bieti | reverse complement strand
CAAAAGTGCCTGGGCCATGAGAAGCAGGGAAGGACTGAGAAACTGTCACAGCCAAGAGGAGGCTGGGCAGACAGGCTAACGTCACGTGGGATCCTGGATGGGACGCTGGGATACAAAGAGGACAGGGAAAACTGAGAAAATGAGGGGAGTATGGATTTGGGGAACAGCAATGTGTCCTTGTTAATAATAGCATGTTGGTGTGTTCATTAATTGTGACAAATGAGGCATGCTCACAAAAAACGCAAACAACAAGGAAACTGTGCACGGGGTGTGTGGGGACCGTTGCACCATAGTGGCAACATCCAGTCTCCAGCTACTCTAAAATAAAACAGTGACTTAAAAATACAGCACACAGTTAAATTTACATTTTACATAAACAGATAATATTTTAAGTGTGTCTCATGAAATATTTGAGACCTTCTTATTCTGAAAAGTATTTGTTGTTT
>NW_016819703.1:0-338 GCF_001698545.2 Rhinopithecus bieti | reverse complement strand
ATGTGTGTGTGTGTGTATGTGTGTGTGTGTATGTATATATGTGTGTGTATATATATGTGTGTGTGTGTGTATGTGTGTGTGTGTATGTATATGTGTGTGTGTATATATATGTGTGTGTATATATGTGTGTGTGTGTGTGTATGTGTGTGTGTGTATATATGTGTGTGTGTGTGTATATGTGTGTGTGTGTATATATATGTGTGTGTGTGTGTGTGTGTGTGTATATATATGTGTGTGTGTGTATGTGTGTGTGTGTGTGTATATGTGTGTGTGTGTGTGTGTGTGTGTGTGTGTGTGTGTGTGTGTGTGTGTATATGTGTGTGTGTGTGTATGTGTGT
>NW_016819702.1:0-2431 GCF_001698545.2 Rhinopithecus bieti | reverse complement strand
CACGCTCTTCATTAAGCTGGCCCCTGGATGTTGCAAGCGTTCTGCTGGTGAGGTGGGAGGAGGCTGCCACCCACAGCCAGACCCAGTGTTTGTGGGGTGCAGGAATGTCTTGAGGTGATGAGGGGCCCAGCGGTGAGTGATGGGGAGGGATGCACTACGGCAGGCCGTCAGGGCTGGTTCCACCAACAAAGTGACATCTGGGACGGGCATTCAGGCAAAGGGGGCCCGTGGGCGGCACTGAGGCCGGGCCTACAGGGGAGGTGGCATGGCCAGCGGAGTCTTGTGGGGCGGCAGGGAAGGGAAGAACCACCGGGCTGCACAGGTTCCGAGGGGGCCTAGTGGTGCGCGCTTGCCCTTAGGTGGGCAGTGGGACTGGGAGGGCAGGAGAGGAACGCGAGGCAAGCCCCTAAGAGACCTGAGGCGGGGGTGGGGTGGGAGGGAGAGGACGGCTTCCTATACACCCATTTAGACCAGAGGATAAGCGGACCCACTGTGAGGGCTGGATTCTCCGCTGATCCGGCCTCAGCTGTGGGTCCACGTGACTCAAGGACCAGGGAGGAATGCAGGTGTGCGACTGCAGTGATCGGCGGGTTCCGGACCCACCTGGCTGGCCTGGGGACCCGGAAACCCGGTGTGGTGGGGAGACCGCAAGCCTGGTTACGGTCCCGCTCCCAAGGGGGCGGGGTGTCACTCCCAAGGGAGTGGTTCTCCTGTGGGGAAGGCGGAGCTCGCGGCGGGTAGCGCAGGGGACCCGCTCTCTCGCGGGGGTGTGGTCACGGCCTGCCAAGACCCTGACGCGGCGGGCGGGGCGCGGCCCGGTGGGCGGGGCCTGCTGTGGACGCACAGACGTCCGCAGCGCGCGGGGCGGAACCTCCCGAGGAGAGGGCGCGGCTGGGAGCGCAGGGCGGGGCCTTGCGAGGAGGGGGCGAGGCTGGGAGCGTGGGGCAGGGCCTCCCGGAGAGTGGGGACGCGGAGCGGCTCCTCCCCAGGAGCGGGCGCGGCTGGGAGCGCGGGGCGGGGCCTCCTGAGGAGAAAGGGTGGTGGGTCCTGGGGCGTACTGGAACCCTTGAGGAGGAAGCGCCGATCTTCTGGAGCATGACCACCAGGGCCGGCCGGGCCTCGGGTTGGGGCGGGGCCTCAGGGGTAGGGTTGGGACCTCAGGGCGGGTTCTCTAGAGGTGAGAGCAGGGGTCCTAGGGTGGAGCGGCGTCTCGTGGGGAAAGGGTGCTGCTCGGAGCGCTGGGCGAGGGACTCACGTGGAGAAGGCATGGGCCCTACGGCGGGGCGGGGCCGGGCCTCAGGAGGAGCGGGTGTAGATGCCAGGGAGGGGCGGGGCCTCTGGGATGGGCCTGTGTCTCCCGAGGAGTGGGCGCGGCTCGGAGGGTGGGTGGGACTCCTGAGGAGAGAGCGAGGCTAGGGGTCTCCGGGACGGGACGGGGCGGGGCGGGGCGGAACCAAGAGCTCATACTTAAGTGTCCCGGGCGGGTACCGGCGTCGGGGCATGGCTCTGAGGCGCGTCCTACCTGCGCTGCACCCCTACATTCCCCGCTTCGCCTCGCTGTCCGCGGCGCCGGCTGTCAGCAGCCCGCCGCCAGCCCAGGGGCCGTGCCGGGACGTGGGTCAGCCAAGGCAGTGCGGCCACCGGTGCCGGCCGTGGACTTCGGCAAAGCGCAGGAGGCGTACCGCAGCCGGCGAACCTGGGAGCTGTCGCGCAGCCTGCTGGTGCTGCGCTTGTGCGCCTGGCCCGCGCTGCTGGCGCGGCACAAGGTGCACGGGGTGCAGGCGGGGGCGTGGGGCTTCTGCCCGTCCCGGGAGCCTTTACGGAGCTTCCTGGCGTGAAAGGGGTGCCTCCCAAGCATGTCCTGGAGCGAGGGAAGCCAGGAAGGGAGGCGTTTCCTGCAGTCCCTTTCGGACCTCGCAAATTTTCCTACTTGTCGATGTCTACCAACTAAAAACAGTGGTCATTTTAATAATTTACGATATATACCACTTGTGGAAATACAAAGTTATCACTTGGAATTTAAAATGGAGTATTCTTCATGTTGCCGCAAGAGAAGCCTGGTGTAGGGCTCATAGCCTGGGACCCCAGGGTTCAATCCCCGGGACCCAGCCGCTTCCCAGACACGGCCACTCTGAGCACACTGTTGGGGAAAAATGGGAAGCCCCTCAAACGCCCAGCTTTGAACTCACCCATGGTAACTTTAAAAGTGTGAGGGCTTTTGGTGGGGTGGGGCGGGGCAACAAGCAGAACACTGTTGTAGCCGCATCGGCCTAGGGGTATTAGAGATGAGGGTTATCTCCAGGTGACCCTGGGAAGAGTTTGCAAAGTTCTGTTTGTTGGCGCCCGTGGGGGGAGGGGGTGTGGTCTGGTGGTGTTGATTTCTCAGATGAGACTCGGAGGTCGGGGCTGCACTCCTGGCCTCACCAGGACG
>NW_016819701.1:0-263 GCF_001698545.2 Rhinopithecus bieti | reverse complement strand
GACACAGCACACACACAGACACACAGCACACACACAGACACAGCACACACACAGAGCACACAGACACAGCACACACACACAGACACAGCACACACAGACACAGCACACACACAGACACAGCACACACATAGAGACACACAGCACACACACAGACACAGCACACACACACAGGCACACAGCACACACACAGACACAGCACACACACACAGACACAGCACACACACAGAGACACACAGCACACACACAGATACAGCACACACACA
>NW_016819700.1:0-661 GCF_001698545.2 Rhinopithecus bieti | reverse complement strand
TTCCTGAGGCTGTAACACAGGATATAAAATCTATTTTTTTTTTGAGACAGAGTCTCTCTCTGTTGCCCAGGCTGGAGTGTAGTGGCCCTATAGCCTTGATCTCCCAGGCTCAAACCATCCTCTCACTTCCGTCTCTTGAGTAGGTGGGGCCACATGGTGGCCTAATTTTAGTCTTTTTTGTAGAGATGGGGTTTTGTCATGTTGTCCAGGCTGGTCTTGAACTCCTGGTCTCAAGCGATCCACCTGCCTCGGCCTCCCAAAGTGCTGGAATTGCAGGCCTAAACCACCGTGCCCAGCCTGAAATATATTTTAAATATTTCCTAAACTGGACTCAAGAGAATAACTTATGTCACTGGGTAATTATGAACATCGATTCTAAAATTTTGATCTGGAAAATATCTGCATCTACTAAATGGAAAGACTCTTCTGTAAAATAGCATTTGTAATTTTTAAAAATTAGAAAATGACAAAATGTCACATTTAACAGGGCAATTTTGTTGCCATATTTTCAAGAGGGCCTTTTTAGAAGCTGGGTAAGATTAATAGGTCTAGCAAAATTTTTAAAAATGTCCTGTAGAACCTCAGAATTCTTTGCACCCTGGGAGTGGCTTGAAAACGAAATAACAGCATACGTTTATCACCATCTTAACGACATACATTG
>NW_016819699.1:0-2663 GCF_001698545.2 Rhinopithecus bieti | reverse complement strand
AAAAGAAAAAAAGAAACAGAAAAGGGGTCTTCTTGCACCTGCTGATTTTTAAATGGCTTTAATTCAAAACAGCCAACATGCCATGGTGGTATTTACTCTGTCACGCAGGCTGGCGTGCAGGGGCGCGATCTCGGCTCACTGCAACCTCCGCCTCCCGGGCTCAAGTGATTGTCCTGCCTCAGCCTCCGGAGTAGCTGGGACTACAGGAGCACGCCTCCACGCCCGGCTACTTCTTTATATTTTTAGTAGAGACGGGGTTTCATCGTGTTAGCCAGCATGGTCTCCATCTCTTGACTTCGTGATCTGCCCGCCTCGGCCTCCAAAAGTGCTGAGATTACAGGCGTGAGCCGCCGCGCTGGGCCCGTGGTGGTATATTTTTAACTCCTTCAGTTTTTAAACTATAAGCCCATTCTTGACTGAAGGCGAAAGTAAACTGATCATGGCCCTGCAGTGTGATGCGTGTGCAGAGGTCGAGTGTGTGCGACTCCTGGATGCTGGGCGCGGAGGGCACGGGTGAGGCGGGAAGAGGCGGTGCCAGGGACGCGGGCGTCCTGCAGTCCCCGGGGCTGGGGCCGGGCGCTCTGCGAGGCTCTCATTAGCCGGCGGCGCGGGGAGGGGCCGGGTGACCTTACGCTGGCCCGGCCACTGCGGCCATTAGACCCGGTCCAATTGCTGAGGCGGCAGCGCTGCCTCGGAGTCCGCGAGGTGGGTGGACAGGGTCTTCCTGGAAGGGTGCGATAAGGCCGGGCGAAGTGCCTGGGATGCTTCTCCCCGTCCGCTAGGAAGAGATGAAATTGGGTGGGGCGGGTGCAGACGAGCCTGCCGAGCCGCCCGTTGGCAGCTGCAGCCTCCTGGGCGCCCGCTGGGCCCCGGTGAGAAAGTTGTTAAAGGGAGCGAGGTGGTTGTTCCCGGGTTCCGAGGCGCGCCTCGAACGCTCTCCCCAAGAGAGGCCGCCGTCCCCTGGGGTCTGGGGATGCAGTTTCCTGTTAATGACAATAAATCCCTGCTCCCCCTGCCTCAGACATCTACGAAGCGAAATCGAGCCTGGCCTTGAGGGTCCACACCGCGAGAGAAGATGCGTGCGCTCATGGTAAGTGCGGGGCGGGGCTGGGCGGGCGTGGGAGCCCCTTGTGAGTGGGGACTCGTTGTCTCGGAGCCTGAATTACTGCTTCCGAGAGAGGAACCTGGAGGATGTGGGGCCCACACCTCTGTCAGCTGCGGGGCATTGGTGTCAGCTGCGGGTCGGCGCGCACCTGTTGGAGTTGTCTCGGCGCATCCTTCCGGGGGCCGGTGTGGGGGCGCCCTGCCTGAAACGCGCCCAGCGGAAGGCGGAACCCTCAGGAGGGAGGTGGCCAGGGGGGCAGGTCTGTCCGCAGAAGTCCGGCGCTGCCCTCCGGAGCCACACCCGGACACCGGGACAGGCCTTGGGGGCTGTGTCAGCTGACTCATCCCATGACCAGCCCTGCCAGCGGACTCCCAGCGTAACTGTGCCGGGCGACTGCCCCCCTTCCCCTGGCCGGACCGCAGCAGAGGGATTCAGAGGACAGGATTTGGAGGTGGACCCACCTAGTGCTGAGCATCTGGCTGTGAGACTCCGATGAAGTTCAAATCCACTGTTTCCCAGAGTGAAGGTTTTGTTTTGTTTTGTTTTGAGATGGAGTCTCACTTTGGCACCCAGGCTGGAGTGCAGTGGCGCGATCTCGGCTCACTGCGACCTCCGCCTCTCGGGTTCAAGCGGTTCTCCTCTTCAGCCTACCGAGTAGCTGGGAGTACATGGGCGTGCCACAACGCCTGGCTAATTTTTTGTATTTTTAGTGGAGACGGGGTTTTACCGTGTTAGCCAGGATGGTCTCGACTTCCTGACCTCGTGATCCGCCCGCCTCGGTCTTGCAAAGTGCTGGGATTACAGGGTGAGCCACCGAGCCTGCTGCAGAGTGAAGATTATATGACTTAACACTCACGAAGTGCCCAGAACAATGCCTAGCATACATTTTGAGTGCTCAACCATAGTTCACTGTTGTTATTATCTCAGTCCATATAAAGAGTTTTGCCTGGCGTCAGGGTGTATCTGGCATGTTTGACACCTGGAGTGGTCACTTTTTAATATCCTTCTCTATCTGACAACATTATTTTTAGCAATAATCATGCAATGAATAGTAATAATGTCCAGAAAGAAACACAGTGAACATTTTCTTTTATTGAACCTTCTATATGTAATCATGACAGTTAAAACCTCATATATGTAAGCATGAGAGTAAAAAAATGAAAATGAAAATAAAGTAAATGTGATAGTGCAAAACAGGAGAAAGTAATGGATTAGTAGGTTTGAATCACATTAATGTATTTTTGAAAAAAGGAAAAACTTATTCTTAGGCGTAGGCTGGTATCAGTGATGAATAATAATAACATTACAATTTCTGTTTTGGAAATTTCTGAAGAGTTGTCCATGACATTGTCAAAATCAATCTTCTTTGCATATTCATGGTTAGTATTCAGGGGAGCTATATCTACTGGTCCATCTTTGCTCACAGTTGATTGAAGAACTTTTTTATTAATTTTAATTTCAAAAGCTGCTTTCATATAAAACTAGAGAGACAAAGGAAAAGCCTTAACCATCAGGATTAGTTTGGCAGAGATTTATAAAATCCCATTTCATAATAAAT
>NW_016819698.1:0-2433 GCF_001698545.2 Rhinopithecus bieti | reverse complement strand
TCGGCCATCTTGCTCCGCCCCTCTATCCAGTTTTATCTGAGGATATCTTCTCTTTCACTGTAGCCCTAAAATGCTCCCGAATGTCCCTTCGAGGATCCGTGCATGATGGAGTTTTCAAATTGCGTCATATAAGAAAAATGTTACCTATGTGAGATGAATGAATATATCTAACACAAAGCAGTTCCACAGACATATTTCCAGTTTTTGTCTGAGGATATTTCCTTTTTCATCGTAGCCGTCCCTGTACTCCTGAATGTCTCTGTTTAGCTTTTTCTCTAAAAGAGTTTCCGGAATCCTCTAGGAGGAGAAAGGTATATTTCTGTGAGTGGAATGCACATGTCACAAAGCAGTTCTTCAGAAAGCTTCTCTTCAATTTCGGTCTGAACGCATTTCCTTTTTCACCGTAAGCCTCAAAGTGCTCCCGAAAATTCCAGCACACGCTAAATGTACACAGGGTTAGAAAACTGCCCAATGAAAAGAGAGGCTTAACGGAGCAAGAGGAATTAAGGCGACACAGAGAAGTTTCACAGAAAGCTTCCTTCTGCATTTTTCCTGAGGATATTTCTTTCTCCATATTCTAAGGATCGTTCCCAAATGCCCTTCCTCAGATGCTACAAAAGCAGTGATATCAAGCTGCTCAATCCAAAGAACGGTTTAACTCCATGAGGCAAATACACACATCACAAATCAGTTGCTCAGAAAGTTTCTCTGCAGGTTTCATCGGAAGACGTTTCCTTGCTCACCACAATCCTCTGGGTGTCACTAAATATCCCTTCACAGATTCTTCAAAAACACAGTTTAGAAACTGGGCAACATTGAGTAAGCATTAACTCTGTGAAGTGAATTCACATATCAGAGAGCAGACTGCTGGAACACTTCTTCCTCGATTATATTTCAGTATATTTCACTATTTGCCATACTCCTCACTGCGCTCCGAAATACAGTTTTTTAGATTTTACAGGAACAGTGTTCAAAAACTGCTATATGAGAAACGAGGTATAACTCCCTGAGTGGAATGAATACATCACAAAGTTGTTTCTCAGAAAGCTTCCATCCAGTTATTATCTGAAGATATCTCCTCTTGCACCGTAGGCCTGAATGTGCTCCCGAATGTCCCTTCATGGATACGTGCCTAATGGAGTTTCCAAACTCTGTAATATAAGGAAAGTTTTAACTGTGCGAGATGAATAGATATATCTAACACAAAGCAGTTTCACAGAAATTTCTTTCCAGTTTTTCTGAGGATATGTACTTTTTCACCATAGCTGTCCCTATCCTCCCGAATGTCTCTTGGTAGCTTTTTCTCCAAAAGGGATGCCAGAATCCTCTAGGAGAAGAAAGGTATCTTTCTGTGTGTGGAATGCACACGTCACAAAGCAGCTGCTCAGAATGCTTCTCTCCAGTTTCTATCTGAAGACGTTTCCTTTCTCACTGTAAGCCTCAAAGCGCTCCTGAATATCCCTTCACAGACTAAACAAAAACAGTGTTATGATACTGTTCAATGAAAACAGAAACTTAATTGTGTGAGCGGAATTCAGGTGACACCGAGCAGTTTCACAGAAAGCTTCCTTCTGGTTTCTCTCAGAGGTTATTTCTTTTTCAGGATATGCTAAAGAGCATTTCCAAACGTCGTTTCTCAGATTCCACAGAAACAGTGATTTCAAACTGCTCAATCGAAAGAATGATTTAACTCTATGAGATGAATACAGACATCACAAAAGTGTTGCGCAGAATGCATCTCTCCAATTTTCCATGGAAGATATTTCCTTGCTCGACACAGGCCTTCGGTTGCCACTTACTATCCCTTCGCAGAACCCTCAAAGACCGATTTTTGAACTGGAAAATATAGAGTAAGCTTTAACCCTGTGAAAACAATTGACATGTCAGAGAGCAGTTTCTTTGAGTGCTTCTTTCTGTTTTTTATTGGACGACATTTGACGTTTTGCCATTGTCTTCAATGTGCTCCGAATATCACTCTTCTGGTTTTACAAGAACAGTGTTCAAACTGTGCCTTATGAGAAGAAAATTATAACCCCCTGAGTGGAATGCACACGTCACCAAGCAGTTTCTCAGAATGCTTCTTTCCAGTTTTTATCTGACTATATTTCCTTTCCCACCATAGGCCCGAATGTGATTCAAAGGTCACAATGCAGTTTCTCAGAACGCTTCTTTCCAGTTTTTATCTGAGGATATTTCCTTTTTCACCATAACCCTCACTGGGCTCCCAAATATTACTTTGCAAATTCCACAAGAATAGTCTTAGCGTACCGCTTCATGAGGAGCAAGGTGTTACTCTGTGAGATGAATTCACAGATTGCAATGAAGTTTGTCAGAAAGTTTCTTTCTCAATTTTATCAGAGTATATTTCCTTTGACCCTATAGTCTTCAAAGGGATCCAAAATATCATTTCTCAGATTCCACAAAAACAGGGCT
>NW_016819697.1:0-267 GCF_001698545.2 Rhinopithecus bieti | reverse complement strand
ACCGTGTTAGCCAGGATGGTCTCGATCTCCTGACCTCGTGATCCGCCCGTCTCGGCCTCCCAAAGTGCTGGGATTACAGGCTTGAGCCACCGCGCCCGGCCTCTCAGTTGTTATTAAAGTACTTGATTTTTTTCTTGTCTAACTTTTAGCAATTTTTATTTTAATGTTTCGAAGAACTATGTTTAAGTAAATTACTAGCAAAGGAACTCTGGGGGAACTTTGAAATTTTCTCTTGGCAGTTGCTAAAGGTTTTATGTTTTCTAAAAG
>NW_016819696.1:0-342 GCF_001698545.2 Rhinopithecus bieti | reverse complement strand
TTTATAAAAATTATAGCATCAATAAATTGGATAAAATTATAACATTATTTTATAATTATAACGCAATAAAATTATTAGACTATATATTAATAGCCTAATCATAGATTAATTTGTATTTTTTTATTACTTCTGTGTTTATTTTTGCCCTGTTATTTTATCTAGGCATTTTATAGTTTTCTGAGTGAATAGAAAGGATGGAAAAATGAGTGAGCCTAGAAAACCCCTACTCAAATGTAACTTCAGTTCTCCGTCCACAATTATTAGCTCTATCAGGAATCGTTTTTCATCCCTCAAGAGTCTTTCCTCCAAAATTCAGTATCCCATTAGAGTAACGTAACTCTC
>NW_016819695.1:0-341 GCF_001698545.2 Rhinopithecus bieti | reverse complement strand
GATACTTCTTTTGTCTCCATAAGTTTCAATGCAATCGAAGAAATCCCTTCTCAGTTCCCCCCAAAACAGTGCTACCAAACTGCGCCATGAAAAATGAGGTGTATCTCTTTGAGATGAATTCAAAAATCACAAATCGGTTTCTTAGAAAGTTTCGATCTAGTTTTTGTCTGAGGATATTTCCTTTGTCACTGTAAGCATCAATGCACTCGAAAATATCCCATTGCAGATTTAAAAAACCATGTTAGGAAACAGCCCAGTGAATAGAACAGTGTAACTCTGTGAGATGAATTCACACATCACAAAGCAGTTTCCCAGAAACTGCTTTTAGGTTTTGTCTGAGA